>NW_028318326.1:5625000-5745000 GCF_062004578.1 Staurois parvus | reverse complement strand
AGCCATTCCTTCGTTGATTTGGATGTATGCTTTGGGTCATTGTCATGCTGAAGGATGAAGTTCCTCTTCATGTTCAGCTTTCTAGCAGAAGCCTGAAGTTTTTGTGCCAGTATTGACTGGTATTTGGAACTGTTCATAATTCCCTCTACCTTGACTAAGGCCCGAGTTCTAGCTGAAGAAAAACAGCCCCAAAACATGTTGCTGCCATGGTGGGTATGGTGTTCTTTTGGTGATGTGTAGTTTTTTGTTTTTGCGATAAACATATCTTTTGGAATTATGGCCAAAGAGTTCAACCTTGGTTTCATCAGACCAGAACACATTTTCCCACATGCTTTTGGGAGACTTCATATGTGTTTTTGCAAAATTTAGCCGGGCTTGGATGTTTTTCTTTGTAAGAAAAGGCTTTTGTCTTGCCACTCTACCCCATAGCCCAGACATATGAAGAATATGGAAGGTTGTTGTCACATGTACTACACAGCCAGTACTTGCCAGAAATTTCAGCAGCTCCTTTATTGTTGCTATAGGCCTCTTGGCAGCGTCCCACACCAGTTTTTTTCTCGTCTTTTCATCAATTTTGGAGGGACGTCCAGTTCTTGGTAATGTCACTGTTGCACCATATTTACTCCACTTGATGATGACTGTTTTCACAGTGTTCCATAGTAGATCTAATGCCTTGGAAATTCTTTTGTACCCTTCTCCTGACTGATACCTTTTAACAATGAGATCCCTCTGATGCTTTGGAAGCTCTCTGCAGACCATGGCTTTTGCTGTAGGATGTGACTAAGAAAATGTCAGAAAAGACCTACTTGAACAGCTGAACACTATTTAGGGTTAATCAGAAGCACTTTAAATGATGGCAGTTGTGTACTGACTCCTATTTAACATGATTTTGAATGTGATTGCTTAATTCTGAGCACAGCTACATTCCTTGTTATAAGAGGGTATGCACACTTATGCAACCACATTATTTTAGTTTATGTATGTTTACTCCCCCCCCCACCCCCCCAAAAAAAAAAAGATTTCAGTTTGCTTTTCAATTGAGTTGTACAGTCATTTTTTTAAATCACAGACATTTGACATTTTAACAGGGGTGTGTAGACTTTTTATAGCCACTGTACATACATACACACACAGATTAGCTTTTAAAGCATACAAAAAAATGCATAGTCCAATGTGAGAGTCCCATACACCAACCAATCTTCATGCAATTTTCAATCGATATAATTCTTGTCAGAACAACAATATGACTTTCTTAAACAAACACCACCATACCCTTCACCACACCTCATGGGTATCGCCTCACCTTATATCATGGACCCCACTGCAAAAGGAGAGTCATTTTCTCTTTTATATTAGAGACCACAATCTTCTTCAGCATTCACCTGGTCATTACCAATCTCCCAGGCACAGATATATTAAAAGGAAGCGAAAAAAACATCCAATAATGCAGACTTCCTTAAGAAAGTTAAAATTCCACTTAGGCGGGCAGTGATCTCATCACGCTGGGCGAAGCTTAGATGCCATTTTGGAAAATAGAGTATGTTAATAGCCTGTGACATGACTCTATGAACTTTTAAGCATTCGAATGCAATTTTAACTTTCTTATGGAAAAAAACAATCTACTAGAAATAGGTTAAAATCCATGCAATGTGGATTGATCATCTAATGGAGATTGTTTGGATTTTGTTTGTTTTTTTTAACAAAAGTGGAATGACTCTGTAGCCTCCCTAGCATGTCCATATTTCTTTGCTCAAAGCGGTACATTTTTTTGCATGGAAATATGTAGTTGTTTTATTGTAGGCCTGTAATTTTTAGGAGTAACTCACTGAAATCTGTCCGAACAAGAGTCTAGTAAACATCCCGGGTAGGGGGCAATAAATTTCAAAGCAGAACTAAATTAATAAAAAAGAAAACCACTGATAGGTAGGCATTTTATGACAGCAGAGAATCTGTATATATCTTCTTTCATTAACCACTTTACTACTACGCTATAGCCAAATGATGGCTACAGCATGGTAGTCCAATTCTGGAAGGGTGTCATATGATGTCCTCCCAGAACTCGTTCTCTGCTCGCCCCCAGTGGCGTGCACCAGGCACCGTCTGTGATCGCAATGTCCTTTGGACACAGCTGATCACATGACATGGTAAAAGGCCAATCACAGCGGCCTTTCACCATGTGTTCAACTCAGGGGCGGACTGACCATTTGGAAACTCGGGCACTGCCCGAGGGCCCGGGGTCAGTAGGGGGCCCCATGTGATGCCCCTGGTACCTTTTTCATAGGCTTTTTTGCGTTTGGGCAAGGACACAGGAGCCCCATGATCCCCTATTGCCCGGGGGCCCCATGAGTTGTCAGTCCGCCCCTGCCAGGTATGTTAAAATTTGAAACACAAAATCATAAATTATAATTTAATAAATAATAATATAATAAATTTAATTCAATAATATAATCAAACCAAAAACACTGAAATTTGAAATAGAACGCCAAGTTCGCACATCACTGAGCAAAGTCGCCAAATCGTTTTCAGTGTCTGATGACGAATTTCCCCACGAATCATTATCACTCAGTTCTGCAAGTAGTTCTAATTTACTATCGCTGTTCTCTAGCGAAACGGACGCTTTGTGGACGCCATGGACGTTTCTCAGTTTCAAGGCAGAAAGAACAGTAAAAATGCAGGCAGGGCACGTGACAAAGCACTAGGGACAAAATGTATGTGAAATGGTTTGATACAGTAATGTTTTACTATGTGATTTTAGTGAATTTAGTGAATGTCACTTTTAAAATTTTAAAATTTCCCACCAGTTCCGTCCCCCGTACGTCCTGACGTCGCAGGGAACGGAAACCCGGAAGACAGATACCGGCATCGGCCAGAGGACATTGCCAGGGATACTGCAGGGGGGACATCACGGGAGTGCAGGACAAGGTAAGTGAAGAAGACATCCCGGAGCAACGCTGCAAGGTATTCCCGAGTGTAGGGGGTTACCTCTTGTGGTGCTGAAACTTTACCCCGAGCTACACTCAGGAATACCTCCAGAGAGGTTAAGGATTTGGAATGTAATAATTACTAAGAAAAACTTCAACAAGGTTTTTAGGAGGCATCTCTTACACCCAGCTCCTCTCCCTCTGCTATCACTCCTTCCACCACTATTTCCTGCAATTGCCAACTGTCAAGATGATAGCTAGTAATTGCCTTGTATTACACAGCAAAAAAGTCTGTCAAAATGCAGCAGCTCCTGTGTAAAATGACACTTGCCAATAGGGGGAGAGCCCTGCTAATGTATTGAGTAAATACAATGGATCAATGTATTGTTTCATTGTACAACATATTTACTTTTTTTATTTTCAGTATAGGTGTGACCTCTAAACTACAGATGGCATTGCTTAAATAAACCTTACAAATAATTTTGTTTTTATTAAACAAAATGTATTCCTATCCTATAACCCTTATTAACCTTTAGTTGCTCTAATCATTCCTAATAAACTCCTTCTTCCCCTTCTCCCCTAAGCTAATAATTTTCAGCAGTTTTTTATTCTATTTCTTATGTTTTTACCATTAATATTTACTTTGTTTCACTCTTTTGATTGTTACTTTTTTCAATGTTGAATAAAAAAAACATGCACAGTTTAAAAGAACATCCTTTTATTGGCATTTTAAATGGTACAAATTAAAGAATACAAAGTACACATATTGTGTACAGCAAAACTATTGTTTTAAAATTAGTTCTGTTCAGAAAAAATGCATTTTTCATATTTTTTACTTCTATAGATTCCATGAAAAATAAAATCATTTTTGCAAAACAATCCTGCCAAAAGACATTATAGTAACACAAAGTGTGTTGCTTTGTAATGACAAAGTTATAAACAAGCCCATTGTGGAAATACAGAGCTAATACAGACAGACAGGCACTCAGTATGTACAGGTTAGTAAAACAGTTGCTGTCTTTTACAAGCAACATATAAGTGATGACAGAAGACCATGGACCACTACATTCACCCTGGTATAATATCCCTATAACAAGTTAATAACATTATTTTTAAAACACTGGTTTTCAATTAATATTTATTTAATATGCCCACTGAAAATTAAAATGGGCAGAGAAGAATCTTACACAAAGAAAAGTAGGCATTTTAAAGTATAACCAGTACTACAAATCAAGGTAATATCCAGGAACAAACATTTTGTGGGAAAAATACAGATACTGAAAATTAGAGACAATTGTCAAAGCGGACCTTCACTCAAACATGAAAGTGCCGCTTAATCAACTCCCTACCCCTTTCCCTAACAATACTGAAGTTTTTGTTTTCTTTTACGGGGAGACGGTACCTTTTTTTGGTACCCACTCCCACTTCTTCAGTTGTTGCCTTAATTGCACATAGGCATACCTCAGCCACCTGGGACACATTACATGCCTCAAGAGGCTGTAGAACCATTCCTGCATCACTGAGCAATCTTGTACATGCACAGTGCGGAGTCGACTGTGACTTCTTCAGGAAGTCACAGTTGGCTACCATATCCAAAATGGCAGCACCAGAATCCTCAGAAATAAAAACTGGCTGCAAGAAGACAGAACTGGAAAGTACATTATTTATAGCTGCTGACCTTTAATAAAAAATATTAAAGTTTCTCTTTAACCACTTGCCCTCCAGAGGATTTACCCCCCTTCATGCAATGCAATGCTGCATCCAAATGAAATTTATGTCCTTTTTTTCCCAACAAATAGAGCTATTTGATCACCTGTGCGTTTTTTATATTTTGCGCTATAAACAAAAAAAACGACAATTTTGAAAAAAAAAATCTTTGACTTTTTGCTATAAAACAGATCTAGTAAAACAATTTTTTCGTCATAAATTTAGGCCAAAATGTATTCTGCTACATGTCTTTGCTAAAAAAAATACCAATGCGTGTAAATTAATTGGTTTACATGAAAGTTATAGCGTCTACAAATGGTGGATACTGGATTTTTTTTTTTTTTATACTAATAATGGCGGCATTCAGCGACTTATAGCGGGACTGCGGCAGGCATTCTGACACTGATGGGGAAATAACTGCCACTGACATACCCAGAGACACTAATACAGTGATCAGTGCTAATAAAAAGCACTGACACTGTACTAATGACACTGGGCAAGAAGGGGTTAACATCTGGGGTGATCAATGGGTTATCTGTGTGCTGTTTTACCATGTTGTCTGTGTGTGCTTTACTATGTAACCATGCTGCTTTGTATTGCTCTGCTGTGCAGAGCAATACAAAGCAGCATGCTGGTGCTGACAGGGGATAGATCTGTATTGTTTACATACAGACCCAGGGACATATTTACCACAAGGCAAACACGGCACTTGCCTAGGGTGGCATTTTTCAGGGGGGCAGCACCTCCCCTCAGAAGAAGGAATGAAAGAAGGGACACGCGTGCAATGGGAACCAGATGGGATCCAAGAGAGGCTGTGGGCTGCTTGATGGTATATGTAGAGCCTGACTCTCGTTCCCAGGGATGTCCGGAGCTCTGAAGATGAGTGTTTCTCGCCAGGGGTGGGGGGCGTAGTGGAAGGTTCTCCCGAGTGGGGGGCAGGGGTGCTGTTGGTCAATGTCAGGCTCTTTCCACAGGAGGAAGGGGGGGGTGGTGTTGGTTGGTATCCGTTGGGGCAGATGATTTTTGTATTGCCTAGGGCAGCACAAAACCTAAATAAATACACCACTGTACCGACCTCTCCCTGTCAGTGTTCCTCGGCGATCGCCGGGTATTGGTGGGGAATCTACATCCGGGACCCGGTGATCGACAGCTATAGCAGTCAATGGCAGCGCGGGCAGGACGTGCATGCCCCCTACCTGAAAATACAAAATCATGTATATATACGTGATTTTGCGCAGCCCTGCCGCCCTGTAGCAGTAGTTCTGCTATAGGGCGGTCGAGAAGCAGTTAAAGTGTATGTAAGCTCTAAGAGTAAAATGTACTTATTTGCTTTATTCTGACCTGATAAATATACTATTGGAAGCTTTTTGTTAATGTCTGTTCTATAAATGCAGAAAATACCTGTTGATCCTGCCAGATATCATGTGGGCTAAATTTCCAGTGCATTCTGTCTGTGTTACACTCTCTGTATCAGCACTGTTCTCAGCTATTGCTGAGGACTACTAAACACCAGCCCCTATGCTATTAACAAGAAAAGAAAGGGAGGTGTTCTGTAGTCCTGACGTAACGTGACAGTCTGGCTTCTGTATAGATACAATATTGCTAGGGAATATTGCCCCCTAGGACAGGAATGTGTGTTACTGGTAGAATCCGCAGGTGAAAATAAGAGGAAAAAAAGACTAAAAAAAAATGGATTCAGTCACCACATACAAGGACTGGTAAGTGGAAATATATTCTATTTTTGTTATTGGGCTTAGATATGCCTTCGCAATATACTGTATATGCTGTATGGTGGTATAAAACATGTTAGAGCTATACAAGTTAATAAATAAATAAAGATGCCCTGTCAGCTGCCCTCTAGAATACATACTGTGTAAGATCTGTGATAGACAGCACCCTATCACCGTGATAGCATGTCACAGCTTTATAAAGCAATTAAAATTAAAAATATGTCTTTGTCCTTATGTTTATATGGTACGGAATGCTGGTAAGGGTCATGCACGCTTTACTGGGTCATGACATTTGTTCAATAGACTATCTTGTAAGAATAGAGCAGCTTTATTTTACCATATATAAAGGTCATAAAATTATTTAGCACAACTCATTACAGTACATAAATAAAATAACTCCATCCATGAAAGGCCAATTTATATGCAGATCGCAAGGAGAAGATGTACAAAGTAACTGCCATGTAATCTATATCATATAAACAATATTGATTATTTGTCATTTAATATGCCGCTCTCCTTTTTTTCAGAGAGATAAACGTGGAAATAAATGGTAAACAATATGCATTAGGTTAAAGGTGTGAATAAAACGCTTCACTAAAACCTACTTTAAATGCATATCAATTTTGCCAGTGGGTAATAGCAGTGTCCATCATGATAAATATAATATCTATTATATATTGTTAGGACAAGACAAAATAAATGAAATTTTCAATTTATTAGACTATTTTAAATTTAGATATTACTGCTGATCTAGATTTTAAAGAATATTATATTTGAATTTGATTTGAAGTTTTATTATATTGTTTTTGAATTCAAAATAAAAGTAAAAACAAAAACATAAAAAAAAAAGAAACACAAAACAAGGCATTACAATTTACTATTTATTTGTATTTGTTTCTTGGTGTCATACATATTTTACTATATGTTATATATCTGTGAAAATCCTCATTTATCCACCTCATCACATTGAGCTGGACTTTTGATGTTAGAAGTTTCACTGCTTATCCAGGCAGTTTCATCAGCTCACAGCTCACAACTCAAGCCAGTATTTAGTTTAGGTTCACACCTATGCGTTTTGCAGAAATACACAGCAGTCCATTTAACATGATTTCTTATGGGACAGGTTCACATCTCCGCATTTTCACCCGGTGCATTTTTTGGAAAGGGTCAGGGACTTTTTTAAGTGCAAAACGTTGCATTTTTGGTTTTATATACTTCAATGGAGACGTTGCAGAAAAGCATGTAGTACGTTATTGATGTGTTTTTGATGTGTTTTACGTCTTAGTCTGCCCAGCAACAAGTTAAAATAAATGCAAAATGCATCAAGAACATGACAAAAACGCAAGTGCAAAAACACAAAACTTACTGCAGAAACGGATCAAACGCAAACTGCAAAGGTGTGAATCTAGCCTTAATGTATATCCACACAGGTAACCAGGTCACCTTAATCCAATTACCATGGAATGCATTAAGGTAGCTGTTCATTGCTCAGATTATGATGTGAGTTGTAAAATTTTGTGAAATCATACTGTTCTAATTACATAACTGGGTCCCAAGGTGCCAGGAAGTCTGGGACATGTGTTAATCGACAGTATTTTATACAACATTTTAAAAAATATACAATAATTTAAATTGTTGCAGCACCACTAAGCAGATCACAGAATGTAGTATTTATGCAGACAATATTGCTTCAGCTTTTCTTCCTACCAAACATTGAATTTTCTGTAATGAGTGAGCCTATACTGCAACTTTAATATCATGTTCTTCTTTAACAAGATTCAGTGTTTCTGCTATGTAGTGCTTCAGACTCTCAAAAAGGTAGCTGAAGTTAGCTTTTTAAGTGGCAAACCAAGCCCTGCTTGTGGTAAGCTGCATTTCTAACTACTGGAGCAACCCAGCCACATATTGCTTATAGGGTGCCATGATGTTTTGCCAAGTGCAGTGCAAATCATCTCAGTAGAAATACATCCTAAACTAATTGTAGCTTAGGCAGGTAAGCTAGGCAACACTTCCAAACAGCCATTTACATACAAACTGTAATTGATTTGTTTTTTTGGGGTTTTTTTAAGGTTTATGAACTGATATTTTAAATAACTGTTTTCATTAACCATATAACATTTTTACAAATAGTAAACCAAATTAATTTGTTTTACATGTTATTTATTTATTTATTTGAATTATTTAAATTTTTTTATTTTAGAAATTTTACTTTTTTAAAAAATAATATAATTTATTAAGATTTTCATCCTAAGAATTTACAAAAAAATGGAGAAACGAAATGTAAATCTAAATATAAAGTAGAGCCCATGAGAACTAAAAAATACAGTTGACAATATACACTCACCGGCCACTTTATTAGGTACACCTTGCTAGTACAGAGTTGGACCACCTTTTGCCTTCAGAACTGCCTTAATTCTTCGGGGCATAGATTCAACAAGGTATTGGAAACATTCCTTAGAGATTTTGGTCCATATTGATATGATAGCATCATGCAGTTGCTGCAGATTTGTCAGCTGCACATCCATCATGCAAATCTCCTGTTCCACCACATCCCAAAGGTGCCCTATTGGATTGAGATCTGGTGACTGTAGAGGCCACTGGAGTACAGTGAACTCATTGTCATGTTCAATAAACCAGTGTGAGATGATTTGAGCTTTCTGACATGGTGCATTATTCTGCTAGAAGCAGCCATCAGAAGATGGGTACACTGTAGTCATAGAGGGATGGGCATGATCAGCAACAATACTCAGAAAGGAAGGTAGGATGGATCCATGCTTTCATGTTGTTTATGCCAAATTCTGACTCTACCATCTGAATGTCACAGCTGAAATCAGACAACGTTTTTCCAATCTTCTATTTTCTGCTTTTGGTAAGCCTGTGCAGTTTTATCCTCTGTTTCCTGTTCTTAGTTGGCAGGAGTGGCACCCGGTGTGGTCTTCTGTTGCTGTAGCCCATCTGCTTCAAGGTTCAATGTGTTGTGCATTCAGAGATGGTATTCTGCATACCTTGGTTGTAACAAGTGGTTATTTGAGTTACTGTTGCCTTTATATCATCTCAAATCAGCCTGCCTATTCTCCTCTGACCTCTGACATCAACAAGGCATTTTCGTCCATACAACTGACACTTACTGGATATTTTCTCTTTTTGAACCATATCTGTAAACCCTAGAGATGGTTGTGCATGAAAATCTCAGTAGATCAGCAGTTTTTTAAATACTCAGACCAGCCTGTCTGGCACCAGCAACCATGCCACGTTTAAAGTCACTTAAAGCCCCTTTATTCCCCATTCTGATGCTTGGTTTGAACTGCAGCAAGTCATCTTCACCACATCTAGATGTCTGAATGTTTGGAGTTACTGCCATGTGATTGGCTGATTAGCAATTTGTGTTGCCAAGCAATTGAACAGGTGTACCTAATAAAGATGCAGGTGAGCGTAGGTATGGCTCTTGGTATAGATTGTTTTAAGAGAATTAAAACAAAGTTGCACATTTAAAATAAGCAAGTTGAGACATATAAGACCAAAAAGAGAAATAAAAAGCGTGTATAACCAGGATGTTAAATAACAAAAAATAAAATTGAATATAAAAGGGACAAGGGCTCCGGAAAAAAGGAAAGGAAAGAAAGAAAAGAAAAAAGAAAGAAAAGGGGAAATGAATCCCCAGTGAGATTTCCAACACTATGTGAAAAAAATTAGGATTTATAAAAATTTAAGAGCCATGTAGAACTCTATGATAGTAAGTAGAGATGAGCGAATCAAACCTGGCGAAGTGGAATTCGTTTCGAATATTAGGAAAAATTTGATTCGCGTCGAATCCGAATATTAGCAAACTTTGGATGCGCGAATCGAATTTTCCCCGATCGGCCGATTTTCATCCCTTCTACAGCCGGCAAAAAGTGTCCCTGCAGAGAGCTCCGCTATTTCTGACAGTTCTCTGACAGTTCCTTCACATTTACAGCAGTTGAAACATTGTATCTATTTGTTTCCATTTAGGATACAGATGTTTTTATTCGGAAACAAATAGATACAATGTTTCAACCTCTGTAAATGTGAAGGAACTGTCAGAGAACTGTCAGAAATAGCGGAGCTCTCTGCAGATACACTTTTTGCTGCACTGGAATTCTTCTTCATCCTCATCCTACTTCTTCTTCTTCTTCATCCTCATCCTACTTCTTCTTCTTCATCCTCATCCTTCTTCTTCTTCTTCATCCTCATCCTACTTCTTCTTCTTCTTCTTCTTCATCCTCATCCTACTTCTTCTTCTTCTTCATCCTCATCCTACTTCTTCTTCTTCTCCTTCTTCATCCTCATCCTTCTTCTTCTTCTTCTTCTTCTTCATCCTCATCCTACTTCTTCTTCTTCATCATCCTCATCCTACTTCTTCTTCTTCTTCTTCATCCTCATCCTACTTCTTCTTCTTCATCCTCATCCTACTTCTTCTTCTTCATCCTCATCCTACTTCTTCTTCTTCTTCTTCTTCTTCATTCTCATCCTACTTCTTCTTCTTCTTCTTCTTCTTCTTCATCCTCATCCTACTTCTTCTTCTTCTTCTTCTTCTTCATCCTCATCCTACTACTTCTTCTTCTTCTTCTTCTTCTTCTTCTTCTTCTTCTTCATCCTCATCCTACTTCTTCTTCTTCTTCATCCTCATCCTACTTCTTCTTCTTCTTCCTCATCCTACTTCTTCTTCTTCTTCTTCCTCATCCTACTTCTTCTTCTTCTTCTTCATCCTCATCCTACTTCTTCTTCTTCTTCTTCTTCATCCTCATCCTACTTCTTCTTCTTCTTCTTCTTCTTCATCCTCATCCTACTTCTTCTTCTTCTTCTTCATGCTCATCCTACTTCTTCTTCTTCTTCATCCTCATCCTACTTCTTCTTCTTCTTCTTCTTCTTCATCCTCATCCTACTTCTTCTTCTTCTTCTTCTTCATCCTCATCCTTCTTCTTCTTCTTCTTCATCCTCATCCTACTTCTTCTTCTTCTTCTTCATCCTCATCCTACTTCTTCTTCTTCTTCTTCATCCTCATCCTACTTCTTCTTCTTCTTCTTCTTCTTCATCCTCATCCTACTTCTTCTTCTTCTTCTTCTTCATCCTCATCCTACTTCTTCTTCTTCTTCTTCATCCTCATCCTACTTCTTCTTCTTCTTCTTCTTCATCCTCATCCTACTTCTGCTTCTTCTTCCTCATCCTACTTCTTCTTCTTCTTCTTCTTCCTCATCCTACTTCTTCTTCTTCTTCTTCATCCTCATCCTACTTCTTCTTCTTCTTCTTCTTCATCCTCATCCTACTTCTTCTTCCTCTTCTTCATC
Source organism: Staurois parvus (assembly GCF_062004578.1). NCBI lineage: Eukaryota > Metazoa > Chordata > Amphibia > Anura > Ranidae > Staurois > Staurois parvus. The sequence goes on along the minus strand of NW_028318326.1, from coordinate 5,733,336 downwards.
CTCATCCTACTTCTTCTTCTTCTTCTTCATCCTCATCCTACTTCTTCTTCTTCTTCTTCTTCATCCTCATCCTTCTTCTTCTTCTTCTTCTTCTTCTTCATCCTCATCCTACTACTTCTTCTTCATCCTCATCCTACTTCTTCTTCTTCTTCTTCATCCTCATCCTACTTCTTCTTCTTCTTCTTCATCCTCATCCTACTTCTTCTTCTTCTTCTTCATCCTCATCCTACTTCTTCTTCTTCTTCTTCTTCTTCTTCATCCTCATCCTACTTCTTCTTCTTCTTCTTCTTCATCCTCATCCTACTTCTTCTTCTTCATCCTCATCCTACTTCTTCTTCTTCTTCCTCATCCTACTTCTTCTTCTTCTTCTTCCTCATCCTACTTCTTCTTCTTCTTCTTCATCCTCATCCTACTTCTTCTTCTTCTTCTTCTTCATCCTCATCCTACTTCTTCTTCTTCTTCTTCATCCTCATCCTACTTCTTCTTCTTCTTCTTCATCCTCATCCTACTTCTTCTTCTTCTTCTTCTTCATCCTCATCCTACTTCTTCTTCTTCTTCTTCTTCTTCTTCATCCTCATCCTACTTCTTCTTCTTCATCCTCATCCTCATCCTCATCTTCTTCTTCTTCTTCTTCTTCTTCTTGCCATGGGCCCCTGTACCGCCTCCTCATGCTGCTGCCAGGTCCAGAGTGTGTCATGGGTCCCTGTACGGCCTCCCATTGCTGCTGTCTCCATCGCCACACTCTGCCATGTGCCACTTTCAGGTCTCCTCACACTGCTGGTGGGTTCCATTTTGTCATAGGGTGCTGTATGGCCTCCCATTGCTGCTGCCTCCACCGCCACACTGTGGCTCCACACTCTGGTTTTGGCCCCGTGACTGCCCAAATGAGTGAAGTGTGCGGTGATTCTAAGATCGACGGCACTCATCTGCATGTCATACTGACTGACAGTATTATTTCTCTTCCCCAGCAGACTCCAAGGGCATTTAAATTAAAGGTACAGTGTTCTGCACTAATATAAAGGCTCTCTGAAGCCTAGAAACCCTTTTTATAAGTTAAATTCGCAGCGAATAAATTCGCATCGAATCGAATTTATTCCACAAATTCGGCGAATCAGCCGAATCGAATTTTTGAATAATTCGCTCATCTCTAATAGTAAGGTTGCAAAATTGTTCATAAAAGATATTCAGGGGAGCCATATTTCCTGAAAATAAGAATGTTGATCATGTAGCTGTGCTGAAAGTTCTTTCATTCTCATAAAGGTTATTCAATTTATTTAACTATTGTTCTATAGAGGATATGGACTGGGACTCGTAATTACCACCCTGGCAGCCACTAAAAAGAAATGTAAAATCCTTTTTTTTGACCCTAGAAATAGATTCTGGGAGCATGGATAGCGGTGCTATTTGAGGAGTTAGGGGCACTGTGTATGAGGCAAAAGCATTATATACTTTAAAGACATTGTCCCAGAATGGGCGCAGAAAAGGGTAATTCCACCACATATGTTGCATAGTGCCTATATGAGATAGACATTGTCAGCATTGATCAGATATATTTGGAAAAATGTTATCTCATCTTGTAATGACTTTATAATTTCGATCCTGTGCTATACTCGCAATAGACAGCTTAAGAGTCAAAATGCAAGATTTGTGAACTTCTCCTCCATGAAGGTGACACCTAGCTCCCTTTCCCATGCAACAAAGTAAGAAGGTTTATCAGAAAAAGTCTCAATTAGGAGAAGGTTATATAGGGAGGACACAATATGCATGGGGTGGGGTCAAACTGCATGCATATAGACATGTAAAAGTCATGAAGCTGAAAATATAATAGTCATCTACTTACATAACAGGGTAAAAACTCAGTTGTATTAAAGGTTTCAAACCAGTTGGATTAGTGACATCGGCCTTTAAAAAAACGAGGTTCTGAAATAGAAAAGGAAGAAGCCATTAAAGGTACTCTGGGGGGGGGGGGAGATTCCAGATTACTAAGATTGTAAGGGAATGCGGAGTAAATGGTCCCAAATGTTAAGAGCTGATAAAATATAGTGAGGTATAGAACATGCAATAGGGGTTAAGGAGAGCAGAGTCCATGTTATAGATGTAAGAGAATAATGAGATAGTGACTCCTCAGTTTGAACCTATAGTTTCCTCAAAGGGTTATGGAACAAATCTAAAACCCAAGCTATATGAACCGCTTCATGATAATGACCTAAATAGGGGAAAACGCATACTTCTCATGTATTTAGGCCTAATTAAAGTATCATATCCAATTCAGACATGAGAATCAGCCCAAATATAATGCAAGAATAGAGATTTCAGAGAACTAAAAATGAATGTGGAGGGTCTATTGGTACTGTTTGAAAAATGTAAAGAATACAGGACAAAATGTCTATTTTCAAGAGTGCTATTCTTCCAAACTATGCCAACCCTTCCAAACAAGCCAACCCTTACTATTTATTAATGACAGTAGGAGTTTATGATATAGATAATAAAGAAGTTCTGGATTAGGTGGAATGTAAATACCTGAATATTTGATGGCGCTGGATTTCCAAATAAAGGGAAAAGAGTAGTGTGGAAACAGAGGTTTTATTTTTTTAATTGATATGTACTAGCTGTTTTTAAATGTGTATGTACTAGTGGTTTCACTATGCTATTTATTACTATTTTATTAACTATATAATTTTAAAATGTAATACAAGGTTCACCTATGACATTGCCATCACATAGCATTATGAATATTCTAAAAGATCATACAGCACAAGCGGTCTTTTTCAAAATTGCTGCAGCTAAATTTTAACAGATAGGAAGAAAGAGAGAGGGGGTGGGGAGGGGGTGAAGTCACACCTCTGACTCATTCAGTTGTATGTTCAAATTTGAGCTTGTGACAATGTTCTCTGTGAAGAACCACTTTTTTTCAACAGAACAGTCAAGACTAGACAAGTAAAGTAAAAATGAGTCTTGAGTTCTATTGCTTGGTTATAAACAGGTACATTGAAGTGGAATGTTTCTTCATTGGGATGGCTATCCTCTTAATTAGGTAGCATTGTATTGTATTGCATTATTTTACTTATGAATGGTGTGCAAGATCCAAACAAACAATCTCTTTAATGTTTCATTTCAGCACACAGGAGCTTATCATGTGGTTATAATAATGGTGGGGCCTCCTATTTATTTTAAAGGATTTTAAATTTAATTGCACTGAAATGGTTTGTCCTGATATTTACAGAACCAAAGCAGGCAAGAATCTGTAGCATTGTTTTATTTCAACTATATACTGTATATAGATGCTTGTTGAAATAAACATATTAGAACTAACTCTTTATGGTCCAGTTTAGTGAAGAGATTAAAACTTTAGAGTAGCTCAGCTTACAGCACGACACTTTTAATAAAATGGTTTAGCATGCAGCCACTATGGATTTTTTCCTGCAAAACTTAGCAAAATAACTGATAAGTAAGTGCAAAGTGATAAAGTGTCTGGTAGCTCTTCTAATAAAGTAGCAATAGATGATAAAAGGATATTCGCAGATTTTCTTATAATATTTTCTTTGACAATTTATTCAGTATGTTTAGTTACTGAATGCAAAATTTGATTTGCCATGAGCGAATAATATTAAATAAGTTTGGGTTTTCACATGATTGCACGCTCCTTGAAGATCCACTTTTTTTTTACACAAATAACAGCAGTTGACAGATCATTCACACTCTGATAAGGGGCATTCTAATGTGCAGGTGCTATTTATAAAAGGACAATGGGTACCTCATTACAGTGAAACTCTTTTTTATATAATTTGCCTGTAAAACCTTCTGTGACAGAAATACATATGCCAATGAGATGAAGAGGAGAGTTTACCATCAGGCCCTAGGAAATCCCAAAGATCGAGATAACCACCAGACAACAGATGTTGGAATTTTGGGTTGTGAAGGCCCAGCTGGAACTCCAGGTTCCACAAGATATGGGTCATGGGGTATGGCAGAGGGGAAATTGAGGAACTGTGAAAGGTGTCCAATCAAGGTGCTACCAAGAGTAGGGTGGTCATTGAGGTCTTTGGTAACTGTGAGGTATTTCAAGGCCAGCTCTTCGTGGTGAAACAGGAGTCCTCCAGTTTCATATCCACCCAATGTTTTGCCTCAGCATGACAGTGCCAGTCTACCAACCTAGTGAGATGGGCCGCCCTATAATAGGCCACACGTCAGGTAGGCCAACTCCAACCTGGCATGTGGAGAGGTAAGAAAATTTGAGTTGGAGACAGGGTTTCCGATGGGACCATGCAAAATCCCAAAACAGGGAATGCACTTGTTTAAAGAACAAGGGGGTAGTTGAATGGGGAGGTCCTATAAAAGATAGAGTACCCTGTGCAATAGCATCATCTTGAGGGCATTGCAACGGCCATGAACACAGTGGACTTGATTGATTTGGGGACTTATCCATCCTTTAATGGGACTGAATTGGACTCTTTGATTTCATTTCTTCATGGATTGGACACTGGGTAGTTATGGTATTTGTTTGTAATTGAGCTTTTGCAAATTGTGTACTATTTTTTCATTCATACTTTATAACAGCGCTGCATTTGAGTTGATGCTGATATTACACAATGTTATAAATCTGCATTAATATATTAGACTGTTTAGCTAATAAAACATGCCTATTTATGAAGCAGCAGATGATTGGTTCACCAAATATCATCAGACTGAGCACTGTGGTTATATAGCATTTCTTACACATGTGTTTGCTTGATTACACATCTAGGTTTTCCATTTTTATTGGGAGATCTAGGTCTCATTAAATACAGCAAATTTTACAGTGACTGGCTTGAATCTGAGATGGCAAATCTGTGCTGCAGATCCTGCTCACTCCCATAAATTTCTGGCTGCATACACAATCAATGACTTTCAAATTAAGTTTTTATCCTTAAAATCTATTGAATTCACTGGCACACACCTCTAAACTTGCCAAGAGAAATCTCTAACTTTAATGTGCAGGACAAGTGTCAGTGCAAAGCTGGTAAATGCAGGGAATGTTCGCAAATATAAAAAAAAATTGTGTGTATCATTTCGCAATGAACAAGCACTAAAAAAAATAGAGCAAGCACGAACAAAATTATACATCACACATAATCACATAAAAAAATAAAATAAAAAATAATGTGCAGCACTCAATTGTGTATTCAATAAAGTGAAACCAAATAAAGCACCAGATAAAACCTTTTGTACCAACTTATGACACGCTTCAATGCATAATTATGTTATGTGTATATGCAACACACACACAAAAAAAATTCCAAAGAAATCCCAACTAGGTCATGCTTGCTTTTAAAGTCAACATCCAGAATAGTGCTTGCTGTGGGTCGATGCTGTATGGTTAACTAACCTTTATATCTTCACCACAAAACACCACCATCTTCAGTTATCCATCATCTCCACTTGTGAGTGATAGCTAGATGCTTACCAGCAATGGTGGTTGATATCCTCCAGGGGACTTAAAGCTGCATATTCTCACAAATGTAAGAAGAGAACCACCTAGTGTACACTGTTTAAAAGTATTTATTAAATGTAGTTTAAAGAAAAACTCACATGTAAGCGGGGTGGACCTTCGACATCATCATGCTGCTGGGCAGAGTTTTCTACATCCAGTCAGGAGGCCAACTCACTGTGAATTGGAGAGTGGATGTTGATTGATCTACGAGCACTTTACATAGTGCTACATGCAAGTGTTTTTTTTTTCTAACTCTTTGCACTGTATTGGATATATTTGACTGTAAAAGCAAGCATTCACATGAGTGGACTTAGTTGGGATTTGTTTGAAAATGTATCTGGAGCCATTTGCTCATTTTGAATATGCTCCAAAACAGTAGGGAAAAGCAAGTCTTCTTAGGTTTGATTTGCAGAGGAATCCTGATTGAAACCCACAAAAGCCAAACTTTGAAGGCTATGCGGGGAAGTCAACTCTCTATTTTATTTTATTATTTTATTTCAGGTACGTATATAGCACCATCAATGTACGCAGCGCTTTACATATATATAGTACATTCACATCAGTCCCTGACCCTCAAGGGGCATACAATCTAAGGTCCCTAACTCACATTCTTACATACAGATACTAAGGCCAATTTAGACAGGATCCAATTGACCTACCAGCATGCCTTTGGAGTGTGGAAGGAAACCGGAGTACCCAGAGGAAACCCACACAGGCACAAGGAGAACATGCAAACTCCAGGCAGGTGGTGCTGTGGCTGAGATTCGGACCAATGACCCTAGTACTGCCAGGCGGAAGTACTAACCATCTAGCCACTGTGCTGCCCCTTGATACCGAATACTGGCTGTTTCTAAGCAAACAGGCAAGCTGTTGTGAAAAAGGGTGTATGGAGGTGCTGAATTGAATGATGGAAGTAGCAGTCAGTTTTTGCTACAACGCTTAAACATCAAAACAGAGTGAACAAAAACACTTCAAAATCATAACACCACATTCCTCAAACCTCCTCCCATCTCTATATCCCCATTCCCCAATTATCCCCATTCCCAATATATTAAAACTATAGATTTCATATAGATTTTGGATATGTGTTTGGTAGAAATTGGCTATTGTCAGGAGGGTATGTAAGCACTTGAAGAAGCAGTAAATAAAAAAAAAAAACAAAGCAGATCTTGCAATAAAATTTGAATGTTTCATCTGGCTATTTGCTCTCCAACCCCTCCCCTATATAATTTAGTAGCAATTTCCTGTCCTTGGTTTCCGCAGATTAACAGATGTCCTATTGCAATTTTTTTACTTTTTTACCTATTAGGCCAGGCATATCTACCAGCAAATTTTTTTTCCTCCCAGGCACTCATGAGCCAGTGGTAATTTTTTTTAAATCTACTTATTTTTTAAAAAGGATACTGTAGGCATATGTGCGGATAGAAAACCTATGGCCATAGACTGGGGAAATCCATGGCTAAGGGAAGCTATGTAGCAGCACAAAACAAACTTAGAATCCTATGGACATAGGCTGGCCACTCTTTCATAAATAAGGACTGTTCAAAAAAATGACAGGCAAGACTAAAAATGAGAAGTAGACATGCTGTCACCTTGGCGAGCCTTGTTAATGTGCCCATTCCCCCTTCCTACCCCTCCTCCACCCTTTAATTCACCCCTCTTTCTCCTCCACCTCTTCTGCTTCCTCCTTCACCTGTTCCTCCTCCAGTGTAAAAATGGCACAAGAAGAGACTGAAGAGTTGGGTTTTTTCACAAAATGACGAATTGCCTGACAGACTCTTTTTACTCCTCTAAGATGCTGATGGAGAAAAATAATATTTCCTTGATATTGGCTCACTGATGTATAAGAATGTCTCCAAACCTGGTAGGGACCATGTAAGGACATACGGATGGTTTCCTTAGCTGACTTCATACTATAGGAATGTCAGAAATGTGCTATCTTCCTTTGAAGGTAGAGTTGCTTATGACTGGTCAAATACTACCAAGGAGCCTGTATATACTACAATTAAAAAACTTGTAATAGACTCATACCATTCTGCATGCATCTAGTTTGATCATCGTGCTACACCGCAAAGAAGGGAGACTCTGTTGCAAAAAAGAAACTGTAGCTAAGTATTCTTGTTACATTTTCTTTTTATTTTAAATCCATTATTTATTAAAAGTTTGCATTGTGCAATCAATCAAATTCAATAACGTGAGGTAAGAAAGTCATGCAAAAAAAAAAGATTCCACGTCAAAGTAGATATCAGAATGGTACATGAGACAGTACAGAAATGAGAAAACAGGTTAATGTAATCTTCAAACAGTTTAATTGTCACCAGAACCAAAGAGTCAGTAGTTGGTAGCATCACGAGGAGTTCTCCAAAACATAACAACGGACTCTCAGAGTGCAATCAAATATAATAAGACATATCAGGGTATACGGAAACACCCCGGCGGCAAAGTGGCCCACCATAACATAACAACGGATTCTAAGTGCAATCATATAGAATAAGATGTATCAGGGTATACGGAAACACCCCGGCGGCAAAGTGGCCCAGTTAGGGGAAGTAGAGCTAGATAATACTGAGAGGTAGGTAACTATATATGTCCTAACTGTAGACTGGGCAGGGGTTGCAGAGGGGAATAGTGAGGAAGGGGTGTGAGCAGACTGCGGGTACAGGAGAGGGAGAGACAAAACGGCACAGGATTAGTAGAAGAAGACAAAGTAAAAGAACAGACACCAGGTGCTAGGGAGACAAAAAGAGGCAGGAAAAGCTATAGGTATCTAGAAGGAGAACTTTTCTCACCCGAGGTTTGATCACAGGAGCCCCAAAAGAGTTACCTAGGTTGTGAAACCTCTTGTAAATAGGCATCTGTATAAACAAGGTATTGCCAGGGTTTTCATGTATCACAAAAAGTCTCCTCGAAGTTGTGAAGGATAGCCATGAGATTGCCCATGTCTCTGAGTTCACTGACTTTGGAGAACCAAAAGGGATTTCGGGGGCTGATGCTCAGACTTCCAACATAGAGGAATGCATGTCTTAGCCTCGTTCAACAGTTGAATAATGAGGGAGGCCCTATACTTCTTGACAAGGCATTCTGACAGGTGCAACAAACATGCAGCAGGGTCTCCAGCTAGCTCAACAATAATCAGTTGTTTGATAATACCGGTCACCTCTTTCCAAACCAGCTTGATCTTCAGAAAGTCCCAGAAGACATGCAGCATACTTCAGCTCCACACCACCAGCACTTACTAGGTACCTGGGGAAAGATACGATGTAAGGAAGAAGGTACCCTATACCACCTGGTCAAAATCTTGTAGCAGGTTTCCTGGACCTTAGTGACAATGGAAGACTTCAGTGAAAAGTGAAGGATTTTCTCTTTCTGGGGATCTGTAAATTTTAAGTTAAGATCGGATTCCCAAGAGGAGAGAAAAGCAGAAACAAAGGCCGCTGCCAGTTGAATCAGAGTGGCATAAAAAATGGAAAGGCTATGGTGGATCGGCTCCCTTTTGTGGCAAATGCTCTCAAATTCTGTGAGTTGGCAAGAAATACCTGGGGATCAAAAGTGCTGACAAAGCAAATGACGTAGTTGGAGATTACTGCAAAAGTCCAAAAGGTGGGTCGGATACAGTTGCAAAGTCTGTGGAAGAGAGCTGGCCATCAGGGCCAAGGAAATCCCTGAGATAAAGGTGGCAGCTGGACACCAGTCAATGGAATTGGGGGTTTCAAACTTCAGATTGCCAAGAATGGGAACCAGTCTAGTTAGATGAACCACCTTATAGTAGGTCCGGATGTCCGGGAGGCCAACACCTCCATAAACCTTCGAGAGGTGAAGTAACTGCAGTCGCAGGTGAGGTTTCTGGTGGGACCAAACAAACTCTCAAAACAGAGAGCTTATTTGTTTGAAGAACATAGGAGGAAGGCGAATTGGGAGAGCCTGTAACAGATAAAGCACCCTAGGTAGCAAGGTCATCTTTAGGACACTAAAACGGCCAAACCAGGTTAACCTTAGTGAATGGCAGTGGAGCAAATCAGCCCACATTTTGATTAGGAGTGGTTCAAAGTTTGCCGTGTAGAGAGTGGTAGGATCTGGGGTAATATTGACTCCTAGGTAACGGACTGAGTCAGTCACCCAGTGGAGAGAGAAAGAAGGACAAAGTCGATGGATCATGCCTTGGTCTACTGGGATATCAAGGACAGAGGACTTTGAGAAATTAATTTGGAAATAGGAAAGGGTACCATATATGCCTAGAGACTGAAGCAAGGTTGGCAAAGAAGATAGTGGGTCTGCCTCCACACTGAGAAAAGCCCTTTCCTTCCTTAGGGATTAATGAGATGTAGGCTCACAAGGCATCCAATGTCATGGTCTTCTCCTCTATAATGGAATTAAATGCAGAGACTAATTGGGGGGAAAACACCTCAAAGAAGGTCTTGTAGTAGGCCAGGGTGAAGCCGCCAGGGCTTTCTTTGGTTTGGAATTGGCCAGAGCCACCCCAAGCTCCTCTACTGTAATCGGCTCCTCTAACTGCTTTAAATCTGACAAAGGGAAGGATGGCATGCCCGAGGAGGTAATATATGACTGAATGTCTCACAGCACCAAAGGGGAGAGTGCCAAATTGGAGGATTGTTCCAGATTGTAAAAAGTGTGGCAAAAGGCCAAAAATTCCACCACCATCTCAAAAGAGCTAGTCAGTCACTGGCCAGCTGAGGAGAGAATGTGAGGAATATATCTTGGTTGTGGGTCTCAGTAATGCTCAGGCCATTAATGTGCCTGGTTTGTTCAAGAATTTGTACATTGTATGATAAGCCCAGGCCAGTTTTTGCTTCGTTTTTATGATACAGGGTGGATCAGAGCTCTTCCCACACATTGAGAAGGTCATGGTATATGGAAGCATCATGCTCACATTATGAGCACATTCCAGGGTATGCAAGTAGGCCAGTAGCTCATCTGTGCATTGGGTCCTTTCCTACTTAAGATGGACACCAGCCCTAATCAGCATATCTCAGATAACCGGCTTATGAGCTTCCCAGAGAACAAGAGGATTGCCACGGTTATTGGAGAAATATTCAGTCAGGGCAGTCATGAGCTCCGAACAGGTATCTGCAGACTGCAATAGAACCTCAATTAAGTCTCCAGGACAGGGGGCTCTGGGCAACTGAGTCCAGTTGCAATGTCAAATGAACTAGGCTTGATCTGAAAAAGAAATTACATCAATATGAACACACACGACTCTAGGTAAATCTTTCTGCATGATTAGGAGAGAATCAAGCCCCGAATAAGTATGGTGGACCTGAAAAAATAAATAATAATCCTTTTCTTGGGGATGCAGCAACCTCCAGGGGTCGACCAGACACAGAAGCTGCAGGTCTGACTTGAGGTGCTTGAGACAGAAGTAAGAGAGATGGGATGTCTAGTAGAGGGTCCAAGGCAATACTGAGGTCACCCTCAAAACCAGGAGCACCTCTGAGAGCTCTAAAAGCATAGGGAAGAGGTCTCCCAGGAACTGGTTGTGATCCATATTGGGGAAATAGGCATTTTCAAAGGTAACCTTGATATTATGTATTTTCCCCTTAAGCAGGAGGAAGTGACCTCGGGCATCCTTCTGCACAGCTTTGAAGGCCCATGGTACTGATTTGGCAACAAGTATGCTTACCCCCTTCAATTTAGAGATGGGTGATGGGTTATGATACGCCTTCAGAAAATCCCTATGGGCTAAATTAAGGAATACGGTCAAGCTGGAAATGTGTGTCCTGCTTTTCCAGAGGTTGGGTAGAAGTTGAGAGCATTTCTCTGAGATATTTAGACCCTCCCATTCATGGAGGTGACTTTAAAGAGGCCCATGGCATGTCTGAATAGAATCTAGAGAGAGTGTCTGATATGGAGACAACCTACAGACGTTCCCCAGGTGAGGAAGAGGAGAGTAAGGGAAGAAACAGAGAGAGAGGAGGGGGTAGAAAAAGTCAATGAGAAAGGAAAGGGGGGGTGGAGATGGACCAAGGAAGGAAACCTCACTTGGTCACCAACCAGCTCAGGGAAGAAAGGAGACACAATAGAGGAGCAAGAGAGGGGCCTGGGAAAGGGAGGGAACAATCTACACAAAGCTTGTTGCTGATGTCCATGACAGAGCACTCTCAGCACTCAGGCAGGGAATGGCCCTACTGGGGGTTGTAAAAACACAAACACATCAAAAGGTGGAGATATAGGGACCCAGGGTCCAAGAAAATAATATCAATATAAAATATAACAGCCACATTAAATATAGAAAGCAACAAACAGCTGGTTCATTAAAGAGATGGCACTGCAGGTGGGAAGATGGGGAGGGAGGCCTGCAGACTCAAGAGACAGCATATGAAAGGGGAAACAAACCCTATCCATCATCCACCCCAGTGGCATCAAAACAAAAAATTCCCCCCAACAGTCTCCCAGAAGCTGCAAGACGCATTGTGTAAAAACAGGAGACTGTGTTCATGAAACCTCAGGAGAGAACAGGTCCGCATGATGGATCCCATTACCCCATTATATAATGGAAGATGCCAGTGAGAGAAAATCACTGGGACAGCACAGGCACACACTTTAAGGCCCCCATGGAGTTAACCACAGTGAAACAAAAGTGTAATGGCCAGTCTAGGCTTATGGCAATCTGTAATTCTGAGGAAGGGGTCCATCAGCTGGGTTGAAACCCATCCATGTGCTTGGGACTATAAAAACAGGTACACAGAAACAAACCATGCTAAGATCAATAGTGGCAACCCCAGGCCTGGGTGAGCAAATCAAAGCAGGGGGACTACGAGTGGGCCCAGCAGGGAGAGGGTAGAGAAGTCCAGTGTAACACATCGGTCAAGAAAGAGGCTGCTAAATAGAGCTAGGAATATCCCAGCGGCTTCATGGTCACCATGGCCCTGGACAGTACAGATGGAAAGGAGGCCTGGGGTGTCACCAAGATATATAAACTAAAGAAGTATGGTTACTAAATGCTAGAAAGAGATGAACATTAACAGGCAACAGCAAAACAAAGAAACATGGAAACCTGGAGGTTTCAGCTGAGAGGGCCAACAGGCCAGTCCTGTCTGTGGTAGCCAACAGAGAGAGTCCTGCCGGGTCCGTCTTCAGAGTAGGTCGGTGTAAATCTAGGGACATCCCGGCTTGAAGCTCAAGACTAAGGTTGAAGGATCCGTTGAGAGCTAGGCACAGTTGGATTAAATGCCTCTAGATGCAGCAAAAAGTCAAATCAGTTGGGATCTGCAACAGCAGGTCTGTCTAAGAAGCAAAAAAAATCAGGCAACTGGTCAGGAGAGTGCATGAAGAATTTGATGCCTTGCTTGCGCACTATGAGATGAAAGGCATGACCCCAGCGATAGGTTGCCTTTGTCTCCCAGATGACTTCAAGGAGAGGACAAAGCATCCCACGTATGTGAAAGAGGAAAATCCAAATATTCCTGCGCTTAGGGATGGACTCTATGTCATAGGGATCACATAACGAATGTCTCGGAATATACACGCCTTGCTGCCCTCAAAGTCCAAAAGTACTAATAGAGAAAAACAAAACAGAGGGTGCATATGAGACCGCTCTGTCCAATTTGCACTGCATTTCTGAAAGGTGATAAGAATGATGGACATCCAAAATGGCTGACACGTTTCGAGGACTAACCTCTTCCTCAGAGACTCATATGATGTGCTTATATTCATGTACTTTTGTGAGTAGAATACCTTCTTTTAATTTACGAAACATATTTTTAAAGGTAATGCACAAGGCCGGTGCGCCCTCTGTTTTGTTTTTCTCTATCCCACGCATGGCCTGGGCTTGCCTGGAGACATCTGGATAAACCCTGATGTGGGCACCATCAAAGTCAATTGGTCCCTTGGTCCAAGCCTGGCATAAGATTTCCTCCTTGACAGTATAGAATTGGACCCTAGAAAGGATGTTTCTTGGCATATTGGCAGATGTACAGGTTGATGAAATCATAGGAGGTGCCCGAGGACCCTGCACCCAATGAATCAGTCCAGCTCTAGTCTGGTGGTGGGTGGCTTCCCCAGCAGCTGGTTGAGAATTGTCACCGCAGTATTATGCAAATCTGAACCCATCGTGGCCTCAGGAATGCTACAGAGGCGTAAATGATTCCACCTATTACGATTCTCCCCGTCGTCCAACCAGAGGGAAACATCGATGAGATGATGGCAGAAGACTTGCAGGTCAGCCTCCAAGGCAGTGAGTCAGGTATCTGTGGAGGTAGTGGAAGTCTCTAACTCTGTCACCTGCTCCTCAACTGTATCAACCTGCTGGTGAAGATCATGCAGTTCACATGAGAGAGCATTGGCAATGCACATGGCCTTAGCCTGTAGGTCCTGTTTAATGGGAAAAGCTACAGGCATCGCTCAGATATCGCCTTGCATGTGACTGCCCTCCATTTGGCTACCGAGCTCCTGTGTCAGCCCAGATCTGCTTGGGGAGTCTGCCTGCAGTAGGACTGGTGATAGAATGGGTCCAGACAGGTGTGCAGTATGTCCTTGTCCCCTGCTGTGGCAGATTTGGGCTTCAGGTGCTTTTTGGTAGAGGCAAAGCCAGAGGCAACAGCACCATTTTAGCGAGAGCCATGGGTGATAGAGTGGGGTGCTGCCGCAAAAAGTAGTGTGTGATCTCGGGTCCCTTCGGTTTCCTGGAGGTGTGTGGGTGCTTCTGATCTCCTGGCATGTGAAAACTGCGGGTCTAGGCAGATCAGCTGTCAGTTTTGGGCCCCAGACCGTACAGAGTTCCATTGAATGCGTCTTCACGCCGCCATCGCTAGACCACACCACTTTGTTACATTTCCTAATATTATTACATTTGTTATCTTTATCTGTATCTGTCATTACTTAATAAATGTTTTACCTACAAGAGTTTGTGTGATCTCTCTTTGCACATCTCAAATAAAACCCCAAAAACGTAAACTTTCAGATAACCATGACAAAACAGAAACAGAACAGCCACTATCCTGCAAGTGCTGCTGATGTACTTCTTTCCTCCTCCTCTTCTTCTGCTAATCCCATCATATCCAGAATTTAGGCATATACAGAGGTGATTCCACAAGATGGAATGGTAGCAATTTAGCCAAGCTGGCCCTAAGAAATGGGGTGATTTAAGGGCATTTATTTATTCTGCTCCAGCAGCAGATATGTTAAAAATGACCCACACAGCAGAGCTCTGTGGACCGGCCCTGGGGATATTAGGTGCATGCTCAGAGGAAAGTGTCTCTAATGGGTTTCAAAGGAGGTTTGTGAATCACAGAGAGAACCAGATTCTGATCCTACAAAGTCAAAGAGCAATGAACATGGGAATTTACATGCAAAACCCCCTGTACAGGGGTGCTAATCAAGCAGCAAGAGTCAAGCTGTCTCTAAAACAGATAAAAAGGGCATGAACCTAATCTTTCATAAAGCTGAGAGCCAAACACTTTCAGACTAGCTGGTGAAAATGGCCCTCTTCCTTTCATGGTCTGAGCTTGCCCAACATTAAAGTTTTTCCTTCCACAATCACAAATTTGTTTTTTAAACATACTTTAGATTTTTTTCATAATTTTTCTTTTTTCAATTTTTTTAAATACCTATTTTTACTTCATCAGCCAAACACAAACAGGAACAGCAATGCTTTAGATAAAAGTGATCATTTTCATGGACTACTAAATGTTATGGATGTGAAATTGTTTTGAGGTGGGCTAATATGTGCTCAATTAGCCTGCCCTGCTGCATGTGACATTTCATAGAGGTCACAGCAGCAGGGGGAATATTTGTGAATGAGAAGGTTGACTAAAGGATTTATCAACCTGGGTTTTAAATGGCCACAGCATCCAATTTATTAGCCAATGAATAAATATACATCACAACAATAAATAAAACTATTCAATAATGCAGTTCTACCAATGCAACCAGAGAGGGGTCTTTGGGTATCTTTAAGGCACAATTTTACCTAGAATTGTCCAAGTCCTCAGCCCCAACTGGCTCGAAGACCTTACAACCTCACACATTCTTCCATTTCCCCCCCAGGGGACCTAGCTCCTGTGAGAACCACCAGTAATCAAGCAAGTGAAGCACCATACCCGAGGTGGGCCCCACAATTTTGTAACAATGTTCTTAATCACTGACCTCTAAAGACCCCCTGCCCTCCAAGCTGCTGTGATGATTGTTCACATAAAAAAAAAAAAATTAAGTGTGAACATAAAAATACTATCCACAGCCCTGAACACCTCAGTAACTCCAGATACAAGGATGAGAGGAAAGTTTCTTCATCTGAACTTTTGGAATGAATATCCAGCCAATCTTGCAATCTTGCACCCTGCAGCTGCACCCTGCCTCTCTGGCTTTCAGCCTCCAATCAGGTAAGGAATATGCCGCCTCCCCTTAAACTAAGATAGCTAACCCTCCCCTGACCTTGTTCCGCCCTTAGTCATGCAGACCCTTTGCCCATTCTCTCTTCTTCAGGTCTCACTGACTTTTTATAAAACAGATCAAACCTGGATCATGGTGGACTATCAAACACCCACTGTAGATGTTACTGATAATATCAATGCATTTATTCTATATATATTTAACTAAGAAAAGACCAAACACTTTTTGGGCATGTGAGGATACAGTGGCTGACTGAGGTGCACTTGGGGTGAGAGCATGCAGTGTTTTGGGTGCATGGTGGTTTTACATTTTTTTCAAACTTTGCATTGAGGTGCTGTAAAGAAAAGTCAGCTCTTGAACGAATGTGATCAACAACTTCCTGATGCATTCTATCGCATAAATAACTATCGATCTAAATAAAGGGTAAAGACCCAAATCAAAAGAAAAAAGTGGTTAAAGTATTGGCAGTTGAAGAGCTAGCTGTCAAGCAGTTGTTATGGTCAGATATTGGTCTTTAAAAACATTTTTGGGTATATAGATAAGTGCACACAGGCTAGTCACATAAGAAAATGTATACCTGCACTGCAATTCAAAAAACTAATGCATAGTTTGTTAAAGTATGTGTAAACTCAACCACTAAAATTATATATAAGCTTTAACATCACTTGGAAAGCCTATTTTGTTTCATCTCCAGCTTTCATGAAAATAACAGCTGGTAATACTGATATGGCCATTGTTTGGGTTCCTTGTTTTATGTGTTACAGTGCTCTGCCCTAGTCTCCCACAATCTTTTGCCTGTAAATCACCCAGTCACATGCTCTCCCAAACAAATCTATAAGTTTTTGTGTTGATGCACATTGACCAGGCATATTCCATTATTGTCAGGGGTGTGGCCTAATGACATCAAACGTATGACGAAACACTTAGGGCGGCACCTGATGTCATCTTGCATAGTGTCCACTGGCTGGAAGGTTCGTGTGCGGGATTTATTTATGCTGTGGTCTTTTTGTGATATGCCAGTATTGATTTTATTAGATATAAGTTTAGTACTTTATTTTTAATAAACAAATTTTTATTTGAATTACTGCACTACGAGGTTCAGTCTGTACTCGTACTTGTTTATTGCATGAGCCGAGTAGTGAGGGAAACACTAACACACCTTTCCTTGGGGCAATTTTGGGATTATTACCTCAAGCATTTATGGCCACTCATTAAATTAGAGGGCCAAAGAAATCTGGTAAGCATTTCATGTTTTTCATCCTTACTGGATACCTTGGTGATTCTCTGGAAAATGGAACCATCTGTAGCACCCTCCTAGTTAAGTGCTAGGATGTGTATAGTTAGATTAAGCATAGCTGTGTAGTCTTCAGCCGCTTGACTTGTCGCAAAGCCAGCATAGGTCCCAGGGAGGCACGGGTATGAGAGTGCTATGTGGAACTTTATTGTTGAACCCACAGGAATTGCCATGGCTTTCACAGGTACAGCACATGCTACAGAAGAAGGTTGCTTTGGAATATGGGTATGAGTACCTGTATGTGCTGTGACGATCGCCGTGTCAGACCCCAGCCCTTCTCACCAAACTGACTGAAGGACTAGCCAATCTATAGCTGCGTTGTCACGTGCGTAACAATGCCACGCCCAGCTGCACCCTGCACAATGATTTTCCAGCTCACTGGACCACAATCGATGTACCGGCAGCCTGAGAGCGATTGTTACTGGGTCAGCTTAATTATGCAATTAACCCTTCACACTGCCACCACCTCCTTTTTGTACAGAGAAAGAGGAAACTCGGCAATATTAGCAATAACACTATGATGGTTGGATAATCGTCTGTATACCACTGCCACCACAGGCAGGTTATACAGAGGGTTAAACACACACACAGTAGTGCTCTTCAGCGGCAGGAATTCGTAATTTGCATTAAAGAGCTTTAGAAACAGTTCAACACTTTCAGAAAGTAAGATTTATTACTAAAAGGTGAAAAGGGTGCAATAAAAATATTTACAGAAAAAGATGTAGCCAATATATATATATATTAATATACAGAGAACAACAGCACAGCAAAGAGATAACAGAAAGAACTTTAGGTAGATAAAGTACTTGCCAAAAAGCCTTGGGTTAAGCAGCTTCAGGTTTCCTGAGCCAAAAGGGATTTCTTATCTCCCACTGTTAGTTTTGATGTTAAAGCAGGGAGATTCTTCAACTCTTACACACAGTTTAGCTTAGCTTTTTTTTAGCAGCTCCACAGGGTGTCTCCCTGGAGCAGTAAACCAATCGCCTTATTTGGGAAGGGAGTTTGTAGGTGGAGACCCAAGCTATGACCAAAAACTCTCATAGCTTATATTATGGTTCATAATTTACACTGGATACATACAACATCCTATCCGCAAGTAGATTATTATGCAGAATCTCCTACTGAATGGTTAGACATGAATCACAAAATATTCGCTGTTCCCCTTCTGCGTCAGCAGTGGTTCCCTTTTTTTTGGCTTTCTGAATTTTTTTTATTATTTAATTTTTTGGGCACAATAACTTTTCCCCCTTCTGCATCATAGGTGTTCCTCCTTCTGCATTAGCAGTGGTTCTCTTTTTTTTGTTTTTTGGCTTTCCTAATTTTTTTACATTCATCTTATTTTAATTTTTTTGTAGCAGCATCCATAATTGCTGTACCCCCTATTTTTCCTTATTAAAAATAAAATAATAATAATAAAACGGTTTATAGTGCATCAAGCACAAAAGTATTGCATCCAAGCACCAAATTCACCAAATATATACACTATAAAAATCTCCGAAAAAAAATCCCCATCATGTCCAAAAGGCCAGCAAGGAAGGGCAGATGCTCACAGGCAGCTAAAAGAGGGCAAGCAGCCTCTGTGTCCACAGTGAAAAGTGGTGGTCATGGACATAGTTTATTCTCTGCACGCAGGTCACACTTGTCCTTTTTTTCTGATATTGGACATGTTATTGAGCCACAACATGCAGAAGAAGTGGTGGAGTGGACAACTAGGCCATCCTCCTCATCCTCTGTCACCCAGGCTTATACTAGTTCTCCTTCCAGTGCAATTGCCAAAGCGGCCTATTCCACAGGCTCCTTGTCCACAGCTACTCCTTCTCTAGCCCCGCCATCATGCATGGAGGAGTCACCTGAATTAGTCAGTCATAGTATCAGTTGCATGCTGCTGGAGGATGCACAGCAATTTGAATGCTCCGATGTTGGTTCCCAAAGAGGGACATGAGCCTAGAGAGAGGGGGTGCCAACGACCAACAAGAGTTAGTAGTCGTGTTCCCTCAGCCACAGCATGCTACCAAGTTGGCTCCAGTGACAAGGAGGGATGATGAGGTCACTATCTGTACTTGGGTGCCTGAAAGCACAGAGGAGGAAAGTGAGGAGGAGGCACAACTCCAATGAGGCAGGATGTCCTCCAGGGGCAGGCGTAAGGGTAGACACCCTATTGCATCACACGGCAGAGCTCCACGAGTGTATGGTGCTGCTGACTCCCAACTGACTTCCAAAAGTTCATTGGTGTGGGCTTTTTTCAACACATGTGCAGCAGACCACTACTTTGCTGTTTGCGGTCTCTGTCTGAAGCAGATCAAGGGTGGACAAAACACCAGCTGCTTGGGCACCACATGCTTGACAAGACATATGACAACCTGCCATGCAGCCTATTGGCAACAGCATCTAAAAGACCCACATCATTAAAAAGTGCAGACTTCTCTTTGCTCTTCATCTGGGATCTCTACCTCTACAATACCTCAAGTCATCCCAACAGCCTCCACTGACAGGCACGATGGTATAGCAATAGGTGCCACAGGTCCTTGCACCCAATCTGCTAGCAGTACACCACCTGTTGATTTCACCAGGAAAATTTCTCTACCCCAGTTGCTGAACTCTAAAAGAAAATACAGTCCCACCCATCCACATGCTCAGCGTCTAAATGCTAGCTTGGCCAAATTGCTAGCATTACAACTGCTGATTTCCATCTGGTGGACTCTGACCCCTTCCGTGAATTTGCAAAATGTGCTGTACCACAGTGGTAGGCTCCAAAAAGAAATTCCTTTTCATGTAAGGCCATTCCAGCTCTGTACCATCATGTGGAAGGCAATGTTTTGGCCTCATTGGACAGGACAGTCAGCAGCAAGGTCCACATTACTGCTAACATGTGATCCAGCAGAAATGGTCAGGGACATTACACTTGCCTTACGGTGCACTGGGTAACTCTGCTGGCACCGTAAAGCAAAAGAGATAGGACCTCCAATGGACTAACGCATTTCAAGAACTAGCCACTTCCTCAGGTCCTTTGAGGAAGAGGCTAGTCCTCAAAACACATTAGCCCATTGGAGGTCCTATCTGCCCTGTGGGGTGACACGACGTATCGTGGATTTGATGCAATTATGTTTATCTGAAGAGCCTGTGAAAACCTCTGTATAATAATATTTATCATTTTAACAATAAATACATGTTTTAAGGATAATGTACTAGGCCGGTGCGCCCTCTGTCAGGGGAGCTTGGCTTCCTTTCGCCATACCAGTGGTTGCTGATAAAGGATGTATGCACTGTCCTATCCCCATTTGAGAAGGCCACAAGGATGGTGAGCCATGACAATTCATGCATCAGTTACACTATCCCTCTAGTCCTCCTGCTGGAGCACATGCTACACGAAATCATGGACAGGGCACTTGAGGCAGAACAGCAAGAGGAAGAGGAGAACTTCCTTTCCTCTCAAGGCCGCCTTTATGCAGATACCATTCCTGCGGGGCTGCAGAACAGACAGGAGGAAGAGGAGGAGGAGGATTGTGACAGCATGGAATAAGAGGATAACATACGGCAGTCTTCAAGGGATGGTTTTCAGTCCCCAGAAACACAGCCAGGAGTAGTACATGGCTGGGAGGAGGTAGTTCCTGACAGTGTCATCCTTAGTGACCCAGAGGACTCAGATTCTCATGCCTCCTCAAACTTACACTGCATGGGCTCCATGATTCTGCAAAGACTAAAAAAGGACCCGAGGATTCATGGTTACAGTTTTTGTACTGTACCTCTTTTTTCTACCCTAAAGTACTTCTTTTGCTGAACAAAACCAAGACTTCTTATATACTGTAATTGAATCCTCTTCTCTGTACTGTTCTAAAACCTTAATAAAACCTTTTTTTGACAGTAAGTATATGGTGAGTACTTTCTCAATAACACTACTTTAAAAAAAAAAAACTTTTTTGTAAACTCTGGTATGTAAGCATTGATTAAATAAGGATACTTGCTTTTATGCATTGTTTGTAAATACTGTATATATTTATACAACAAGGAAGAAATTATAATCCATAATTATATATGCAAGTTTTGTCTTAAAAATGCTGCAAAGTGACTGTGCCCTGCCGATCCTCTTCTCTCTCTACAAATCTACTAGACAGGGCCTGCCTTATTAAAAACAATAAATGCAATGCAGACTCTACAACCTGAAACAATCACAGTGTTACTTGTAGCTTGATCATGTGACCTAGGCTGCCTAGGATTTAGCTTGCAAGGGAATTCAGATTTTGCAGTTTCTACTCATGGCAAGTTTACTGTCATTTTAATATTTTATTGAAAACATATTTGGTCATTCTATTATTCTGATTCATATGAACTGAAAATGTTAATCAGAAATCTATGTTAAACTGAAATCAGAACGAATCTTTGTTTAAAAATTGAATGTGAGAAATATTTCACTTTGAATCTCAGTCCCCAAATCTTAGAATTATTTTCCTTTTTTGGTGTTAGTGTATGCCTTCTGTATTTGAATAAATGTTTCCTATTTAATGTACTACTAAACCACCCTGAAAGAAATCAGTCCATAGCAATATACTGAGAAATACACATACTTAGCTATAATGTCTGGCCAGTTTTAATTTATATACTTGTATAAACTCTGATTCCTTATAAAACAACTAAGCTGTAAGTAGATCATTATTCCACATCATATGTTAAGTTCAATGATCGGTTGGTGCACAAGTGTGAGAGGAAGGTAATTAGTATGTATGGCATCTCATAACTAGAGTTTTCAAGCCCTCTACTTCTGTGCCTTATACAGGGTTTATTGTGGCGCAAACAGTCTTATTTAATAAGAAAAAATAATAAATAAATTTTTTCAAATAATTTACAGCCTCTCAGAGGTGACTGTAAATATAGTCTTTAAAAAAATGTAAAATTGAACAGCCATAATGTTTTCTTTCTTACATCCGTTCCAGCTGAAGCAGCTTTGTTTATAATGTACCATGCCAACTTAAATATTATATATAAAAATTAAAACATACCTATTCCTATGCACCATGCAAAGGAGATTAGTGTAAAATTATTTTTATTGAATATAACTTTAATAGTTATGCAGCTAAATGGACACATTCTTTCTTTTAAATTTTTTCTGTACAAGAACATCATAAATAACTAATAGGCAATTAAATCTGTCTTATTTTGTGTACAGTACATTATAACACAGACATAGTTTATAATGGATATTTGTTTTTTTATTTCTCTTTATATTTACTTATTTTGTTGTGTATTTATTTTTGCTGTTGACGCTGATTCTTTTTTTTCTTAACCAACTGCATTTTTATCTGCCCACTTACTTAAAGATCTAATCCCAAACTTCTGCTTATAGATGAGTTATCACAATGGAGTCCACACTAGAACGGGAAATACATCTTCTGCAGCATTGTAAATCAAAGCCTCAAAGAGCATCATTTAGCCAGGGGCGAAAAATTGCTTGTTTATCAGATGGAGCTTAGTTTAGCACAGAAGAGTCCCTTGTAAATCTCAGGAACCTTTTTTAAGGCATGCACTTATACTGGTGTATTAATTCTAGAGAGGTTTTTACTGTGCTTTAACGACTGCAGGCGGGTGAAACTAATAGAGGTTAGTGCCATATAAAGTGGATACTTGGATCCATTTGACAAACTTTCAAGGAAAAATTATTTATTTTTTTAAGAAAATGGATATCTATGGGACTATAGGCAAGTTCCAGTCTTCTAATTTTATACTCCAACAACATTATTATAAATACTGTTGCTCTGTCAGCTTCTTTTAGGAACCTACAGTGTAGAGGCTGATGAGTTCTCACAGGCCACTTTGGTCAACTAAAGTAATAATATGTGCCATATGCCAGCTTTTTAGAGCCAAACTACTACTCCACTCTGGGCTGGCTTAGGTCCCAGGTAGAAGTTTTATAATCTACCAGCATGTGTTTGAACATAGAAAGATACTGGAAACCCAGGTAAAACTCTACCAACACTGAACACACAACTCCTTGAACGTTCCATGGTATGAATTGAACTAAGGGCCCAAAAACTGCAATGCTACTATACCATTCATTAAGCCAGAGTCCTTATGTTTCAGCATTCTTTAAAGTTAAATATGTATGAAATGTTTGTGCAAGCCAGAGCACTGTTTAAGTATCTAAAGCTGTAGAAACACACAAGCTTAACATCTTAAGTTTTCACATCTACAAATCATACTGTATTTCATCCACACTATCAATTAATCAAATATACCTGGGCCAATTGTAGTTTAATGTTAAAAAAACAATTCTGTTCATTTCCTGAGCTAATAGGCAAGGATTGTCAAACAAATGACATGGGGAACTTGCGCACTGCCATAGGGCTCATGTGCATTTTTTTTTAAAAACTCCAGCAATGCTTAAAATGAAACATTATTATTATTATTATACAGGATTTATATAGTGCCAACAGTTTGCGCAACGCTTTACAATATAAGGGAGACATTACAATTACAATACATTTCAGTACAGAAGGAATAGGAGGGCCCTGCTCGTGGAGCTTACAATCTAAGGGAAGGGGGAGGTGGTACAAAGGTGATAGCTGTAGGCGATGTTCTGATGGAGGTGGCTCAAGTACAGTTCTTAGGTGGAGGTGGGGTAGGCTTCCCTGAATAAGTGAGTTTTCAAAGATCGCCTAAAGGTTGACAGGGTGGAGGCTGACTGGACATACTGCAGTAGGGAGTTTTAGAGGCTCTAGAGAAGTCCTGGAGGCGAGCATGGGAGGAGGTGACAAGGGAGCTAGAGAGCAAGATGTCTTAGGAGGAGTGGAGCGGACGACGTGGACGATATATGCTGATGAGATTGGTGATGTAGCTAGGGGCAGTGTTGTGGATGGCTTTGTATGCTGTGGTTAGTATTTTGAATTTTATAGTTGGGTTAGTGGAAGTCAATGAAGGGATTGGCAGAGAGGGGCAGTAGTCACTGATCAGTTGGTAAGGTGTATGAGTCTAGCAGCAGCATTCATAATAGACTGAAGGGGGGATAACCTGTGTAATGGTAGACCAGTGAGAAGGGAGTTGCAGTAATCAAGGCGGGATAAAACTAAGGTGTGGATAAGTTGTTTTGTGATGTCATAAAGGGGCGGATTTAGGAAATGTTCTAGAGATTGAGGCAGCAGGATTTAGCCAGGGATTGGATGTGGGGCGCAAAGGAGAGGTCAGAGTCTAGGATTACACCTAGCACCTGGCATGAGGGGAAGGGCCAATGGTTGTGGTGTTGATCTTAATGGTAAAGTCATGAATGGGGGATCGGGGAGAAGGAAATATTACAAGCTTGGTTTTGGAAAGATTGAGTTTAAGGTAGTGGTGTGACATCCATGCTGATATGTCGCTTAGCAGATTTGTGATATGTGAGGAGATTGAGGGAGTGAACTGGGGAGTGGAGAGATAGATATGGGTGTCATCAGCATAGAGGTGGTATTGGAAGCCATACGAGGTTATAAATTGGCCCAGGGAGGAGGCGTGGGGCGAGAAAAAGAGGGGCAAAAGAACAGAGCCTTGGGGTCCCCCAACAGAAAGAGGGAGAGGAGCAGAGGAGCTGGAGTTGTATGTGATGCTGAAAGTGCGCTGAGAAAGGTAAGAGGAGAACCAGGAGAGAGCAGAGTCACGGAGGCCAATGGAATGGAGTTTACTGAGGAGGAGCGGAAGGTCAACTCTGTCAAAGGCAGCGGAAAGGTCTAAAAGTATGAGTATGGAGTAATGGCCATTGGTTTTAACAGTTAGTAGGTCAATAGTGAATTTTAGTAGGGCAGTTTCAGTGGAATGTTGTGGGCAGAAGCCAGACTGTAGGGGATCAAGAAGGTTGTTGTCAGTGAGGTAGCAGTTCATATGGTTGTGAACAAGGCGCTTGAGAAGCTTGGAGGCAAACGGGAGCAGAGAGATGGGTTTTAAGTTATTCAAATAGGTGGGGTCTAGCGAGGGTTTTTTAAGTATGGGGGTAACCAGTGCATGTTTGAGCGGGGATGGAAAGGTGCCCATGGAGAGTGAGAGGTTGAAGATGTGGGTTAGAGAGTTTAGGATTGAGCAGGAAGGAGGCTGCAATAATCGTGAGGGGACAGAGTCCAGGGGACAGGTGGTGAAGAGAGCCTTGGAAAGGTGTTCGGTAACTTCCTCGGTGGTAACAGGGTTGAAGGAGGAGAGTGTTGAGCGTGGTGTTGGCCCTGGTATGTTGTTTGGAGGAGGAAGCTTGATACTGGAGATCTCATCGTGAATTTTGTTGAACTTGTTCTTGAAATGATTGCCAATCTCCTCTGCAGTAAGTAAGGTGGGTGGAGGCAGTAGGGGGTGGAGTAAGAAATTAAGGGCAGAAAAGAGTTGATGAGGATTGGATAAGAGGGTTTTGATGAGAGTGTTGTAGTAGGTTTGTTTAGCAGCATGGAGGCTGGAATTGTATTTGAGAAGGGCGGATTTGTAGAGTATAAAGTCTTTCAGGGATTTAGTTTTACGCCATGCTTTCTCAAGAGTATGGCTGTGTCTCTTGAGACTTCTGGTGTCATCTGTTTGCCAGGGTTGTGACAGGCGAGGCCTGGCTCTGCCTGTGGAGAGAAGAGCAAGTGCATCCAGGGAGGATGATAGATGGTTATTGTAGGCAGATGCGGCCAGGTCTGGGCAGGACGGGGTACAATTTAATCATAGAGGCACTCAGTAGCAGAGTGAGGAAGGTCAGGGCTGAGGTGGTGGAGGTTTCTACAGGTAACAGTTTATTGGTTGGAGGCATGGGGGGAAAGAGACAGGGAGAGTGTGAAGCTGATAAAGTTGTAATCAGAGAGAGGAAAAGGGGTGTTAGAGAGGTTACAGGGAGTGCATAGGTGGGAGAATACAAGGTTGAGGGTGTTGCCATTAGTGTGGGTGGTGGATTGTGTCCATTATGTTAGGTTAAAAGAGGAAGTTAGGTTGAGCAGTTGAGAAGTGGCTGAGGTGTTAACATTGACTGGGATGTTAAAGTCACCGAGGATGATGGCAGGCACCTCAGAGGAGAGAAAGTATGGTAGCCATGCAGAGAGATCAAGAAAGCGTGAAACTGGACCAGGAGGCAGGTAGATGACTGCGATCCTCAGACAAAATAGGCGAATACAATGCACTTCAAAAGAGCAGAGGGACAGAGAGGGTGTAGGAAGAACCTGGAAAGTGCTTTGTGGGGAAAGAAGATGTCCAACTCGAACCCCATTTCATCCACTGGGTCTGGGCTAGTGAGTCCAGAGGAGGCCACCATGGGAGAGTGCAGCAGAGGAGACAGAGTCAGAATCTTAGAGCCAGGTTTTGGTAATAGCAAGTAGGTTGAGGGAGTGGGAGAGGAAGAGGTCAGTAATAGTAGAACGTTTGTTAGAGACTGAGCGGGCATTCTAGAGGCACATAAGAGGGAGGGGCCAGTGTGTGGAAGCAGGGGGATTGAGATAAGAGAGTGAGGGTTGCGGCTGAAGCCAGAGAAGGAAGGCTGCTGCTTCTGTGGTTTGGAGTTTGATGGTGGAGGGCCAGGGTTTGGGGCGATATCTTCGGAAGTTAGTAGTAATAGGAGGGTGAGGGAGGTGAGGTGGGAGCGGGATTTATATGAGGGCAAATGCTGCAGTGATTTTTGAGCGGTGACATTATGTGGGCTATGAGAGAGAAGGAGATAAGTGCAATGACATTGAGAGGGCAGAAGTGAGGGTGATATGTACAGGTTGTGGGGTGGGGAGGAGGGGTAAAGAAGAGCAAGTTTGGGGAGAGAGGGCATTATAGCAAAAAAGAAAGTTATTAAGAGCATGCTGGAGAGAGGAGAAATAACAAAGGAAGGCTGTAGGAAAGAGATGATGGAGGAAAGAGCACTTGCAGACTACTTGGGGTGGAGCACTAATGTTTGTACTTGCCTTAGTTAAAGTGCCGTGTTCAAAGTGCCATGCACTGAGCGCTAGGAATGGCCAGCCTGTCCCCTCGCCAGCCATCCCAAGGACTGTACTGAATTTATAAATTAAAAACTCTATTAAATAACTTGTCTGGGAGATACCTTGGTTCTGCCTGTGAATAGCATTGGGTTAAATGTTCGAAATTAACACAAGTTCAACTCGAACATCGGCCGTTTCTGTGTTTGTCCGCTGTACCCCACAATGCACTGCACCCTGACAGTGCATTGAGATTGGCCAAAGCAATGCTTTTGCCAATGACAGAGCATGAGGATGCCACAAGGGAATGGGAGTAACCCTGCCCCCTTGTGACATCACCACAGTATTTAGCCCTGGGGGCTTCCAGATTCCGATAGGCCCCTGTCCACAGACCCCCGCAACAACCAGCCACAGTTGTGGGAAAAAGGCCCTTGTCCTCATCAACATGGGGACAAGGTGCTTTGGGGGGTTCCCATGCCCCAAAGCACCCCCCCATGTTGAGGACATGTGACCTGGTATGGTTCAGGAGGGGGAAGGCGCTTGCTCGTTCTCCCCCCTTTACTGACCTACAGGGCTGCATGAAAGGATAAGGGTCTGGTATGAAATTTGGGGGGACCCCCATGCCATTTTTTTTTTACATTTTGGCATGGGGGTTCCCTTCAAAATCCATACCAGACCTGATGGGCCTGGTATCGATGGGGGGGGGGACCCCCACGCATTTTATTTGTTTTATTTTTTAATTGCCGGGTAATGCCGGCAATTCTTTTTACATTCAGCTGTCAGCGGGGAATCTATGCAATGTATACAACCAACTAGAGTAACACTGACATTTACAATAAAAAAAAGTGTTTTTAATTTGCCAGTAAAATGACAGCTCTGACCACTTTATTCTGTTTGTAAAAAATGGTCAGGGATTCCATTCATTTATACCAAACCCTTATCCTAAATGAGATGCTTATGGGATCCCCCATCAAAAAAAAGTGGCCTAGGGTTTCGGGATGATCCAGTTAGAAAGAAGAAAACTTATTCATAATTTTCTCAGAAGTGGTAAGTCCTCATTTGGGAGTCAGAACTCGGAGGCTCGGAGAGACTGAGTAGGAAAGACCCTCCAACCCTTACATCAGGAACTGTGGTCCTGTATGGGTTAACAACAGGAGAGGCTTGAAAAGGAGCAGAAAGCAGTCAGCAGCTGTCTGTGAAGAGAAGTGGAGTAGGACACAACTGTGTGAGAAGTACAGACTGTCTTGTGACTAAGACACCATTGCTGAGCTCTAGCAACATTTCTGGACCCCTGAGTAGGTGGAAAATGTAAAAACCTGGTGGTAATGCTGGCTATACAGTAATCAAAAAAATCATTCAAGCTTGTTTTAGAATAACTTAAAACTCGGTCACGAGCAGAGGTGAAACTAGAACCTTCAGGGCCCGGTGCAAGCAACCATGAAGGGCCCCCCCGGGGCCCTTCCCACTGATCCCAGACCCTTTACTCACATCATGGCATCCTTTATTACAGTCACACAGCAAGCCCCCTTCGTGCCGTCTTGGGGTCCTCCACAGTGATGGAACGCCAGGGCCCTAGTAGTTCCACCACTGGTGTTGGGTTTTTAACCCACTAGTTGGGTTTTTAATTATTTTTTTACCATTTTATTTATTTATTTATTATTTTTTCTATTTTGTTTAGGAGCCCTATTTGGGGGCTGTGGTGAGATAGTGAGATATGTACATCTCTGCAGCCTCAGAAGCACAGAATGACTGGACAGTTATAACTCTGTACATAAACTTTCTGTTTATTCATAAACTTAGCATAGTAAACACAGTTTACTAAGCCTCAGTTAGGAGTGAACAGAGTCATTGATTGGTAACATTCAGAAAAGGAAAAGGCCGGTAAATAACATTTACCAGCCACTTCCCCACTCTCCATCCTGACACATCCCCTGCAGCAGCCAGAGAGGGGAGGGGGGAAGTGAGGGGGGCCAAGAGAGCCAACTTGTGTGCCCTGCTCAGGAGTCATGTTGTAGCTGTCCTTCCTCCTGGTCATGACCGCAGATCGAGCACTGGAAGCTCTCAGGCTGCCAAAAGGGTGGTGGGGCAAAGGAGCAGAGTTGCAGTGCAGGCAGGAAAATGTACAGGATAGGTCACTAAAGTTCTGAGGAGTGCGTCTGCTCACATAGACCGCTGGCCACATCCTGCACCTCTAGGTGTACAGGGGAGCCGCATGGGTCCCCTGGAGCATGGGGCAGGGTCGCAATTGTACAAAAAACAAACAAACTGTCAAAATAACAGATTTTCAAACTATTTTTCGTGTAGTGTATGGCAACAATTAAACAAGTATGTGGCAGTGAGTCAAAATCCTTTTTGTATGTGCCAGAAGTATGGACTTTGGTTAGTTTTCCCATGCCAAAACAAGCTGTTTTGGTTAACAGTTGGAAAATAAAGCATGTTGCTTTTACCTACATGGTTGGGTGCTCCCCATATCACAATATGTGTGTGTATGTACATATATATATATATTAATGGGGGTGCAGACTTTCATGGGGTGCTGCAGCTGCCTGACAATTATTTTTTGTATTGCACAACTCTACACCACAGTGTTGTGCAATACCAAAGTAAAATGTCAGGCAGTCGTAGCACCCTCAGCAAACCTGCATCTGCTGCTTGCATAACAGTGAGGGGCAGGCTTTTCCCATCATTCTCCTTCCCTGCTCAAACTTTCACTTACTCTGACCTCCCTCTGTACATGATCAACTAATGAGTGAGTTTAGAGAGGAAGGTGTCTACAATGAGGGTTCTGTAGGGGGGGAAGGGGAGTTTCTGTGCTGAGGGGTTATGTACTAGGGGAAGTGTTGTCTGTACCAAGGAATCTTTACTTGGGGAAGGGATGTAGGAATGTTAGGAGATCAGTCTGTACTGAGGGGTCTGTGCTTGGGGGTCTACAATGAGGGTTCTGTAGGGTGGATGGGATGTTTATGTACTGAGAAGTCTGTCGTGGCGGGGGGGTAGGCATGTACTGCGGAATTATGTACCAGAGGAGGGCTTGTCTGTACTGAGAGGTCTTTACTTGGGTAGGGGATGTAGGAATATTGGGAGGTCTGTCTGTACTGAGGGGTCTGTGCTTGGGGGGTCAGTCTTTGCTGGGGGGGGTAAGTTTATGCTGAGGTGGCTGGTCTGTGCTGCGGTGAAGGGGGAGTCTGTATTGAGGGGTTTGTACTGGGGGGGTCTGTCTGTATTGAGGGTTCTGGATGAACCCTATGCACACTGCATACCCTTTCTGGCAAACCTTGCATTAAAAAAACAGATTTTTGGTTCACGCATATTACAATATATGTTTAAGCTAGCCAGCTGTGTCAAAGTAATCCCTCTACAGCTAGTCTCTTACTTTAGTTTTCATTGATGAGTTTTCTGGCCTGTGATCTTGCTGGATCATGGGCACAAATCTCACTTCTATACATGTCTACTACACATCTGACCCTTCACTCTGTGTGTTATATAATGCTGGCCCCTGTACTCTGTACATTACACAATCCTGACCTTCCGAACTTTGTGTAATACACACTGCTGACACCTGCACTCTGTATGTCACACATATCTGACATCTGTACTCAATACATATCATACTCCTGACCCCTGCACTCTGTACATAACAAAGTCCTTACACCTGCACTGTATATTATGTGAAGGCCACCTATACTAAAAATTTAGGATTTTTACAGCGACTTTTTAATGGGGTCTTACTAGGTTATCTTTGTAAAAAAATGGATACACCCTGGCAGGGGCGGACTGACCATTCGAGCACTCAGGCACTGCCCGAGGGCCCTGGGTCAGTAGGGGGCCCCATGAAATGCCCCTGGTACTTTTTATAGGCTTTTTTGGGTGCATTGAGTGTGGGCAAGGACACAGGGGCCCCATGATCCCCTATTGCCCGGGGTCCCCATGAGTTGTCAGTCCGCCTCTGCACCCTGGTGATCTTTGATGTTGTCCAGGTAGATATCCATCCCTCCAGGGTTACCCCTGCTATAAAGACTCATCTTCTTTGACACTGTCCACCAGACTGCTATCTAATGAGAGTGCTTATCTAGTCACGAAGCACACTTTCATCAGCACCATAGGGAGGAAGAACCTGAGTTTCAAGATATAGAATTTGAGTCTCCATAGAAATGGGAAAGTAGCTTAAGCCAAGGCACTGAAGACTGAACAAGCTTTTCCAAAGGAGGAGGGTAAAAGCACTTTTAGTTTCTGATAGATGACAGGTTAACTTTAATTTAAAATATATCTCGCATAGCAATTACATATGTAAATGTTTCAACAAAATTTGAGTTAGCCATTATTTGAACAGCATGGTGGCTTTTTTATGACAGCCCTGAAGGGCTACCACACTTTCAGAACAGTATGGTATTATATTAAATTCAAACTACTAACACAGACATACAAAGCCATTCATAACACTGCCCCAAACTACCTCACCGACCTGATACCCAAACACCACCCTACCCATAATCTTCGCTCCTCACAAGAGCTCCTACTTTCTAGCTTCCTGGTCTCCACCTCCCACGCCTGACTGCAGGACTTCTCCAGGACTTCCCCCATCCTCTGGAACGCACTACACCAATCCATCAGACTGTCACCTACCCTCCTCACCTTTAGGCGCACCCTGAAAACCCATCTCTTCAGGGAAGCCTACCCCACCCTCACCTAACAGCCGATCTCCTCCACTCCTCCTACCACTCCATCCCCCACAGCCACTTTCTCCTGTACCACTATCCCCTCCCTCCTAGATTGTAAGCTCGAAAGAGCAGGGCCTTTGAACCCCTTGGTTTTGTTTTGTTACTATATTGTCTCATGTTCTGTCCCCCACTATAATGTACAGCGCTGAGCAAACCTTTTAGCGCTATATAAATACTGTATAATAATAATAATAATATAATAATAGAGGGAAGGATCTAAGCAGGTACTGGGTGTTTTGTTTTTCATCACATGCTGAGATCTATATAATAAATACTATATATGGTTAAGTACTTATTTTCTATTAAAACATATTTGGAGATATGGTAAAGTAAACTATGCACTATATGTATATACAATTATTTTACATATTTTAAATATGGGGAAATAATGGTCCTATAAGTTTTCTTTCAAGGGTGTGTCAGTTCAGGACAATAGCTTTTAAAGCAGCATTTTATGAAGTTGGTTAAAATCTTTATGTATCAGGCAGAGCACATTAATCATGCAGCTAATTAACAGTCCATGATGAGAGGAAAGGGCTGCAGAAACACTGTGTATTGTAAAAGAATTCAGCACACCAATAAATGTTTGCAGACCTAACCGCTTCTGTTCAATTTAGTACTTTGTTACAAATATAAACTAGGAATTTATAGATCATGACTGTCTAACTTGGGACGCAAAGGGATAGCATCCTCAAGAAGATTCCCACTGGCTTAAGAAACAGAAACCTCTACTGAAGTCATGAGTAGCTTATTGACTTTTCTTTTCACGCTAGGGAAAATATTTTTAATCAATTTCCTACTCTTGCAGAAGATGCAAGGATACCAATAATGAGAATCACTAACTACACCATCTTACTTATTATAGAGCTTTGTGTCGTAGAATATTCAGGGATTAAAGCTGTGACCTTGGAATTTAGTAATGGTAATAATGTTTTGACAAAAATATGGAAAAGACAAGAATTTAAAATTCACCTATTTCAAGTGTATGTAATATTGGAAAAATCCCTACCGTTTATTGGACAGAAAATAAATGCGATTACAAAGATACAGATGGACAATTGATTGAGAACTCTACTTCTTGACCTACAGGTTTATGGACGGATAATGTAGAAGATCATACTAAGTATCCTGGATTAAAGACACTCTTCATTCTGGTTTTTCAAACCCAATCATGCACCATTTCACACATTGAATGGCATTTTGTTTTTTATCTTAGCCTTACTACTGAGTGTTTCTTGTAGACTAAAGCACAAATAGAGTACACTGTTGGCATAAAGTACAGCTGTAACAAAAGATTCGGGCCCATGTATTGTCATGATTGCCTATGTGCTTCCCATGTATTGTATCATTTGCTTGTTTATTGGCCACATATTTTAATGATTGCCTGTTTGTTGCCAGAGTATTTCCACTATGGCCTATTAGTGGCCCAAATATTGTAATATCTTGCCATTTATTGCCATGACTGCCTGTTTTTGTAATGATGCTCCTTTGCTCCTCATTTTACCTATTTGGAGCTCACAAATTGTAATGATTGCCTATTTGTCACCATGTATTGTCAGGACTGTCATTTTGTTGCCTATGTGTTAAAACATCAGCACTGTTTGTTCAGAGGGCCATAATACTATAATGTACCACTATCAACTCCTATAATTTGCCATGGCACACTATTCATCAAAATGATTGCTAGGGGACTTGCAAAGGAACATGGATACATATTTTTTTTGTTTAAAAAGTCACTCTGTCTTGGGAGAATAATGAAGGCTGCCATTACTGAACTTTTCTTTTGAGAATGTTAGTTCCCTGGTTGTCAATGCTGTCCATGTCACTGATTTTGAACAAGTATGGAGATATTTTTTGGTAAATTTAGAAACAATGCTCAACATTTTGGCAGACAAAATTGATAATTTCATTAAATGTATTTAGCGGAGAATAGTCTGTTCATTCCAACTGAAGGCAAACAAGACTTCTTCTTGTCCTAACATTACCTCAAACCCCTCTTGGGGGACCTTAAAATGATTGTAAGCAACTGGAATATTTATGTCAAGATCATAGTAAATGAGTTGCATATAGAGCTGACTTTCACTGCTCGCAGGTGGTTTCTCTCATGCTGGGGATTATTTTTGTGGTTACTCACACTAAAACTAGGAGTTACAAAGCCACATCCAATAGTCAGGTCAATTACACTCTTGGCCACATAACGCTGTGTGCTCCATATTTTCTTGTTATCAAGGAAGGGGGCCCGACGTATGATCTTGCACATAGGCCCTCTGCATTCATAAATGCCCCTGGTGCTGCAAACGTCCTTTTTGAGCTGACAAGCACTGTCAATAACCCTGCCCATTTTTTATGCCAGGTCACCAAGATATGAGGTCTGCTTAAAGTGGAACTTCACTCTCTCAATCAGCATTGACTATTTTTAATCCTTATGCTGCTAGCATTAGTAAATAGATACAGAAGTATATCATATTTACTTGTTTTAAACTTTTTTTTTCATTTCTTCAGTTACTTCCTGGTTTCCTTCCTAGGCAAATGTCATATATCCCAGTAGTCTTCAGGAGGAGAGATAGGGTTCTCAGCTCAGCCAACACCTGAGCTACGGGCAGATGGATTCTAGGAAGTAAATGCTACATGAATCATCTGCCCTTACTCAACATGACCACTGCCAGAAATGCTAGGGGGTGTTTTTCAAAATTATTTCTCAGCAAAACAAAAGGATGGAGACATGGATGGGTGGATGGGTGACTTTGCTTTGAATATTAACAGTGAATTAAATATCATTTTTTTGTGGTGCTCAGATGCAATGCAGTTCCACTTTAAGTGGACAATCGTTACATACACCTTAAGTCACCACTGGACAATGGTATGAAATAAGGCAATGCTTTTTCGGACCTTTTGCAAAGCACATGAAATGGCAGAAAAAGAGATAAACAAATGCAGAACTAAAAGTTACAGCACGCATGCTGGGATTTGTAGTTCTACAAAGCTTGTCCTTAATCTGCCTCTATATTTGGTATTATCATGCATTTGGGAATACAAATATGAGATTGAAGTCTAAACATAAGATTTTTGTACTGTGCCCATCAGTGTCTTAATATAACCCCAAACACAACTGTTGTATGTTTGGTAATTACCTCCTGATAACTAAATAAAGAATAATATCTATCTAATTTTAATTGACTGCATTTACAAGTTTGTTTATTCATCTATCTTGGTGAATCAGCAGAGAAGTGTGTATGCCTTTAACAATATGGAATGCAGTCTGCAGAACAGCTGTATGAAATCTACAGAAAAAAGCTTAGGGACTTACAAATAACATGCAGTCTATAAACAACAAACAAAAAAAAAGAAGCAAAACGGTGACAGAATCACAATTGTCTGGTATAAAAATCTGCCATCAGGCATCTCAGTAAGGAGACCTGAACAGAACAGAACCCGTTTGCCTCTTCTATTTTCTAGAACAGAGGAAATGCAATATCCTACAGTCAGCCTGGTACCAACCTTTCCATTTCTCCTAACTCCATCCTATCTTCACTTATCTGTTCTCAGTATTTTGGGGAAATTTCATACATGTGGAAAACTGTGATCAGTGAACCTTTGAAGGAACAATAGAACTTTAGTGTGAGGGTTAGTGTTAGGTTTACAAGGAGGTAAATTTTAGTGTTAGCTTTACAGGGAGGATTACTGCATGAAAGTTTTAGAGTAGGGTTTCTCTCTCTGGCGATCTCCCTTAGCTAAAAACAAATATATTGAAAAGCAGTTACCTAAAGGCATTTCCACGTACTTTTAGATTCCTTTCAGAGCTCCACAAAAGCCTGAAACCAAGGATGTTCTGGTATGCACACTTGTATTTTTACACCATAAATTTAACTCATTCTCACTCCCTTCAACCGCTTGGACATCACTATTGATAATTGAAGCTGCCCATCATAGTTATGTATGAACACTGAGACAAAGGAAGATGGAGGAAATATGCCAGAGTTCACTTTATAGTGAAGATCTAAAAAACAGAGCTCTGCGCACTCAGCGATTTCTGCAAGGCAACTAAAACAACATGTGGAAGCCTTTTACCACCTTTTAACCAGATATGCAGTCATTTTAGTTGGTTAAGTCTTCTCATATTTATGGGTTTTTGGGCTCTCAGTACATAACAGTTCCACTAGCCCATATTCCACTACTTGGCATCAGTCAAAATAAAGGAAAATGAGAACAGCAATGTATCAAAGTTGCAAAAGTTGTTATCTCAGTCTCCTATATCATTCGATTTCAGTCAACAATTTGAAGTGCTGCTTCTGTATGCCTGTGTTTCTATGCTAACATCTACTCTGAATCATGAGTTTTTTGTTGAACATAGCCTTTAGAAGAACCTGCTAGAAGTACTATGCCATGGTTGTTTAATATTTTTTTATAGCAGGCATCGTTTATGTCCTTGCAAATGCATTTATATGCTGTTCTTTCATCCAAAGATAATGCATAGTGGAAATTTCAGAAAGCAAAATAAAATAAAATTGTCCAGCCTCCTGGATATTTGTCACATAACTATTTAATCTCTCTGTCAGACACATTTGCTACAGTTTTGGCTTCCCTGCTGAACTGGTTCTCTTTATCTTTTGTTCAGATTTTCTATCTGTTCATGCACATACTACCTCTGTGTGATCTGTTGCTCAGATCAGAGAAACATTACTATACACAGAAAGGTCAAGATATACAAACCTAATGTTTTCCCCTCATCCGGCTGCTTAAGCAATGGCTTGCACAGCAGCCCTATCTGAGTGTTGCCATTTTAGTTTTGGATAGAGTAGGGAATAGTTAAAACACCTGCCAAATTAATATTTTTCTACCTATGTACAATTTGGGAAATTTCCCTTCACTTCGTGTCCCAGTGTTACCAGGAAGTTAGAGGAAATCTTCCAAAATGAGAAATCTCCTTTTAGACAGCTGTCATTAGACAGCTCTCATTTTGTCCCTTCTTGGTGACAGTGTTCTCCAGGGCACATAGAGGAGTGAATCTCCACAATAAAAACTTGACAGAAGGTGTGACCCTTTCCCACTCCCCAACATAATTTTACCACTTTTTATTGGAATGTAAGTCATTTAAGACAAGTGAATAATCTGAAATTGTACAAAAGGTAGGTAACAAGCTGCCAGAGATTTACCAAAGTTTAAGAAACTGAAAAGCAATGTACATTTCAAAGATATAACCCTTTAATATGTAGACATTTCCTTTAAATTGGAAGAAAGACAAGGCATCAGTTAGTATAATCTCCTGTACAATAAAAAGGCACATAAGCTAGAGAAAAATCTAAAAGGAAGAGTTCTGGCAGACCTGAAGACAGAAAAATTTCCAAAGATACTGAAAGTTTTTGAGAGTTAACAGCTTGCTTGAATGACAGCTTTTCTAACAGGTAGGCTTAACAGTAATCAAAGTAAGCATGTCTCATGTTCACCTTTGAGCAGGAGACTTGCAGCTCGAAGGTGGGTGACAGTAAAAAGAGGTTTACCTGGCCAAACAACTATCATCAAATGACTACTGAACATTGAAAGGTCATATGGACTGATGAATCAAAATTCAAAATCTCCAGTTTATCATAAAGGGATATTGAGCACCATGTGGTAGATAAAAGGATGGTTCTTTAGTGTGTGACACCAATGGACAAATATGGAGAAGAAAACAAAATAGTCAGGGATATTTCAGGTGTATCCAAAGTCAGTGACTTGCCTAGAATGACCAGCACACTTTACCAAAAGCTTTACCATAGCCTTTTTCAGAGTCATAAAGCAATCTCTAGTCCAGCGTTTTTCAACCAGGGTGCCCAGGCACCCTGGGTGCCTTGAGGTTTATTCAGGAGTGCCTTGGCAAAATGTCTAAAAATTGCCCAAAACTTGTAAACAAGCTAGTGGGAGAAACAATCCGGCCTTTCAGTTACAAAAAGCAACAGGTTTTCATTGTACACCATTAAGACCTTCTAGCCACCGGCGTCCTGACAACCAATGACATCATCAGTTGATAAGGAGGATGTCAGCTGCCTTCACAGCATCCAAGTTTGACCCTTCCCTGCCCCTCTCCACCAGTGTTGGGGTCACATTAGCTCAGTGATGGATAAAAACTGAGAGAGAAGAGAAACACTGGAATATTAGTCAATACCAGTGTGCTTAAGTGTATTTGTTTTGGAAGAATAAATCACCTCTAATGTTGGGTGTCCTACATGTGTGGATGTTGCTGCGTTACATAAAACTATTAGAAGAGAAGCACTATTATTCACTGATGGCACTTTAATATATATATAGATTTATTTATTTAGCGCTTCACTAATTTAAGGTATATAATTGGTTACTTAATGGTTTAAGGTAAAGTGACAGCAGCTGTCAATTTAGGGACCTTGCCTGTATTGAGCGCAGGCAGATATTTCCAATTTCATTTTCTTGTGTCATTCACCACATTACCCCCTGCAGCTAATATGGAGATTTTTCAGTTTGTAGAAAATAGGGCCATCAATGTAGAAGAAATTTTCAATCAAACTGAACATGCCCTAAATAATGATTTAGATACCATGTATAGGAAATTAGGGCATATAATGGAGAAAAAGTTGTCCATTTGGTGGGATATGGCCACCTTTGAAAAATATCTCAAAGATCGGTTAATCCCAAGGAGGTTTAGATGGGACATCCCCATCTGTGATGGGTTAGATGATGCAGAATCAACCGAAGAATGGTTTGATTTCTTTCACAAGAAAGGATTAGAACTTGTGAGGTTTTTAATGAAGAGAAAACAAAGAAAAATGAGGATTTTAGAATCGCAAATAGGAGAAATTAAAAATAAGTTGGAACCTATGAAAGATTCTGTGGATATAGGGCCATATAATAAACGGCTAAATAAGGATCTAGAAAAATTAGATCAAGAGATAAAATATAGGAAAACCAAAAAATACCAGAAAGATTTTAATGATTTTAAAAAAGAACAAGTTTTTAAATGGCAGAGTTCCCCAATGGAGACAGAAATTGGATCCAATAATACCACTCCGATTAAAGATCAAAAGATGGATGTAAACAGACCCCTCCCTA
This sequence comes from Staurois parvus, assembly GCF_062004578.1. Lineage (NCBI taxonomy): Eukaryota > Metazoa > Chordata > Amphibia > Anura > Ranidae > Staurois > Staurois parvus. The sequence goes on along the minus strand of NW_028318326.1, from coordinate 5,694,582 downwards.
TGCCGCCCAAAATAGCATTTAGAGGTAATAATGATCAAAGAGCTAATCATTATGTACCACCATACCATACTCCGTATAATGGATGGAGGCAGCAACCAAAGAAAGGAGGACCGTATTATAATAACAACAATAAAAATAATAAAAAAAATAATAATAATAACAATAAAGGGAAAAATGGAGGTAATGGTTGGAGACCTAACCCACAGTGGAGCAAACCAAATAACTATCACAGACCAGAATACTATGGCCCACCTAGGCCTGAGTACTATCAAAGACCGTATAATTATTACCCAGAAAGGAGTCCAAGATTTTATCCACAAGAAAGGTGGTATCCACCCAACGGAGAAGGTAGAAGCCCTTTTGAGATGTCTAACAGATATGAGATATTAAGAAATGAATTGCCACCGAGAGATTTTTTAGACAGGGACAGGAGCTCGGAGGGAGTAAGATGGAAAAGCCCCCCACGAGGAGGGGATGCAGGGCAGGGTGGAAACAGCAAAAGAAAAAGAGAACAATAGGGGAAGGCATGTTTAATTTAAGTGGATGCGATTTATCTAAAGAAGAAATCATGGCGTTAGATAAAGGCCTGAAATTCGCACCACCTAAAGCAGCTAATAAATTTGACACCTATGTTGATGCTCAAAAATTCATCCGTAAGTTAAACATCAAAAAATATTTCTTAGGGCTACCAGGGGCAAAAAACAATATAGCAAGTGGTTCGAGTAATGATATTTTACATAGTCATTTAAAAAACAAGTCACTTTTTAACCCACAAGTTTCTGGCAATCACCACATTGAGGTTTTTAAACGTATGATTAATAGAGATTTGGATAATCTCAAAATTCCAAAATTATCAACTAATATTGGTATTCAAACAGGAATTAATAGACTCTCCAAAAGAGATAATATAGTAATTAGACCGGCAGATAAGGGAGGTGGTATTGTAATTCTGTCGAAGGAGTACTATTTACAGGAATTGAATAAACAATTATCCGATATTACCACATATAAAGTTATTCCCAAGGACCCGACATTGACATACAAGAAAAAATTGGTTAAACTCGTACAAGAAGGAGAAAATAAGAAATTTTTGAATAAAAAGGAGGCAAAATATCTAGTACCGGAAATGTGTAGGATACCTATAATTTATACAATTCCCAAGATACATAAAAATATGAGGGAACCTCCAGGTAGACCAATTGTAAATGGAATACAATCCGTTTTGGCGAGATTAGGACAATATGTTGACTTCTATTTACAACCAGCAGTTCGAAAGACTAGAGCCTATCTACGCGACACCAAGCATTTAATTCAATTATTGGATAAAATAGAGATAAATTCAGAAATTATTCTAGCAAGTGCGGATGTAACCTCTTTATACACAATTATAGATCACGATGGAGCTGTGGAGGCAGTTGCTTGGGGCCTTAGACAATATACCAATATTGGATGGCCTCAAAGGATGTATATATTGAAATGTTTAGAATTTGGCCTCCAACATAATTATTTCTGGCATGATGAGACTTTTTTTTAGCAAATAAAAGGAGTCGCAATGGGGGCTAAGTTTGCCCCCAGTGTGGCCAATTTGTATATGGCCCACTGGGAGGAAGAGGCGATTTATCGCCAAACCCCCGAGGAACTCATGTTATACTCCAGATATATAGATGACGTGATCATTATATGGAAAGGAAATAGTGAGTCATTACTTGGATTTCTGAATAGAATGAATATTAATAATAGAAATATAAATTTTTCCTGGACATATGATAATTGTCAAGTTAACTTTTTAGATCTTAATATTAGAAAAGAAGGGGGAAAAATTATTACCAAAACTTATTTCAAGGAAGTAGATAGGAACGGATTTATACCAGTAGACAGTTGCCATTTCCCCCCGTGGCTGTATAATATCCCAAAGGGACAACTGGTTAGGCTGAAAAGGAACTGCTCAAGTCAAGAAGAGTATAAAAAACAAGCAGAATTGATTGGGAATAAATTCATAAATAAAGGGTACTCAAAACAGGAAATTGAAAGAAATATTAATGAAGTTGGGAATTTGGAGAGGAAATCGTTAATATTGGATAAAAAGAAAGATGATAATTTTGATAGTCAGATGGCCATTGTTCTGGATTTTAATGTCCATTATAAAAAAATAGAAAAAATTTTCAGGAGGCATTGGTCAATTTTAAAATCAGATCCTGTGTTGAATTCAATATTAGATGACTGTCCAAAATTTATTTATAGAAAAGCACCTACATTGAGGATGAGGTTAGTTAAGAGTGTGCTAGATCCACCTGATAGAAAGAAGAAATCAACGTTTTTGGATCAAATAGGTTTTTTCCCGTGCAGACAATGTTATGCGTGCAGGGAAACGAAAGGAAAAAATGTTAAACGTAAAACTTTTAAATGTAATGTTGATGGAATGGAGTTTAAAATTAAAGATTTTATTACTTGCAGTATGGAAGGTGTAGTCTACGGTTTGGAGTGTGACTGTGGCTACCAATATATAGGAAGAACAAAAAGACCGCTCTGGAAGCGTATTAGGGAACACGTTCAGAACATAAAAAATGGTTTCCCGAAACACAGTGTTTCTAAACACTTCCTAAAAAATCATAATAAGGACCCTTCGGGTTTGAGATTCTGGGGGATCCAAAAATATACCAAACACTGGAGAGGAAGTAATAAGATCAAATCTTTGAGCCAGGCAGAATCTCGATGGATTTTTATTATGCATATGCAGGCACCTTATGGACTCAATGTGGAATTTGATTTAAATTGTTTTATTAGTGACTTTTAATTAGTGAGATAAATTATATTTATATTTTTTTAGGAAGCCCCTAGTGGTGGTAGTCTGGTTATGGATATATATATACATTTTTTATGGAAATATTTGATAATACAAATTATGGGTGTACTAACATAATAGATATGGGCACATAATATTTTAGATATATGTATTTGGTAAATATGTATTAATTATGAGTATATTAATTATTAGTATATTAACATGATTCTTCTAGTATAATTGATTTATATTATATATGATTTAATGGTAAGGATGAATATAAGGTTTACATATATAATATGGAAAATATTGTAAACTCAAGCCATAGGTGTATCAATATGATTCTTATAGTAATAATATATACGATACGATTTTTATATATAGTAGAGATGTTTCTATTAGGGGCTAAGTAACAATGCTTTTATGGTTTTAATATATACGGGAAATCTTTGAGTAATTCATAATTCTAATATATGATAAATTAAAATTTAGGATGGTCTATATGAAGAAAATCCAGTTAAAAGGAGGTTAGAATAATAGTAAAGGTTTTTAAAGGATAGTAATTATTAAAATATCGGCAATTTTATAAGATGAGGAAATATATGTATTTATATATATATATTTTTTATATACGATATTTTAGGGTTTTAATTTATTTTTATTTCATTTTATAATTGTGTTTTTGTTTATATAGTATATTTATATATTTATATATGTGCATTAAAGTGATGAGTTTTTAAATAAATAAAGAGATTTTTAATGCAGGTTTGAATTTGGGGTTTAAATTATACTGTTATACTCCATAAAATTATTGTATAATAACAGGATACTTGAACTGCGGTATTAAATAGTGGTACAGGTTGATGTACATTCCCATAGGGGGACATCATAATGATGTTCCTCCGTTCTAAATAGTGAGGTTAGCGGGCTTCGGGAAAATGGCCGCCGGGAGCCCGCCCTCTAATTGGGAAGAGTGATTAGGCTGGATCCTATTTAAATGCATTCTGACACTGGTGGGCGTTAACCCTGATGAAGTCACGACGCACGTGACGCAACGCGTAAAAGGTACGCCATATCCGGTTTGGAATTACGTCACTTCCGGTCACGTGGGGACGCATGTCCGAACGTAGCGGCCATATTGGTTTCCCCTGTTTTCATGAGATACACCTATGGGATGAGGTGGAAGGCTTTTGTAACCAGGAAACAAATGTGAGTGCAACCAATATGTATTAGAAGTGTTTTGTATTAAACAATATTACACTATGGGAAGCTCTGTTTGTGTCCTATATGACGTATGAGTGGAGGTGGAGTGGAAACCCTGTGATCCCCTGCTGAGCTACCTGGAAATAAAGATTGGCCATAGAGGAGACCAGTAGTCTTTTGGCCCCTTGAGGGTCAGTGCGGGGAGGTGAGCAGGCACTGCTGCCATTTGAGGATTTGTTTGAGCACTAGAAGTGAAGATCACCGTTTTGTCACAAGTTACACCTGCATGGACTTTTATATATATATATATAATTTTTATATATATATTTTTTGTATATGCACATTGAAAGGTTTTTGTTTGTCATATATACTTGTTCACTTTAAATTATTGATTATTAATTTTCACTTTAAATATTGAATGGGAAGTAGGAATTTATTGTAGATTTAAATATTGTTTTCCACGGATTATATTATCTATCACTGATATATTATGGATTCAGTTTGATTTTTATATATGAATATGAGTTTGTTAATTTGGTAAATATCAGTTATAGTGTTCCATTGATTAGGAAGGAATTATTAACACTAAAGCACTATTATTCACTGATGGCACTTTAATATATATATGTTTTGATTAGTTAGTTCTTTCAGCCCATAGGCTGAACAAGAGAAACCTAATAGAATCTTCCATCCACGCAAAAGAGCATGGATGGAGGATTCTCTGCTGTCGGCTATTGTATTCCAGCAGCCTGAACACCTATTGCTGCTGGAATACACTGTTTGGCCAACAGGTCCACCCATGGCTTGCATTTTGGCCAATTCAGCAGGAATCAGATGGATTTTTAGACATGTATAGCTGGCTTTAAAAATTTAGATTACTTTTTTTTTTTTAACTTAAAAATGTCAGTGTTTTGGTGATTTCCAATTATTACCATGAGTTGCAAGCATTCCAATGAACTTTATTGACAATGGAGTGAAATAGAGTATATGGAACACCACCAAATAACCTCACCAAAAACAACAGAACCCCAATACAACAAAAACCTCAAAAAAACTATAGTTTTAGACTTACTTTAGCCCTTTGTCAAGTCTGACCTATATAACAAGTGTTAAAAGTGTTACAAAGCACTCAGTTAAAGGAACTGAAAATTACCTAATTACAAACATTATCCTCTTCAGTCTCAAATGATTTACAACAAACAGTGGTTTGAGGCATCGGTGATTACAGAGTATTCATCTCAGCTGCATTTACTATACAACCAAAAATGACATACATACAAGATCAAGTAAAATATTTTCTTGTTTTTATGGATGAAAAAATCAATAAAAATTATAATTTGATAAAAAATGACATACATATATTCCAATAAACAAATTCTAATCAGCAACATAATCACAAAACTTTATGAATGAGCTTCTTGGACACATGATCCTGACATCAAATAGCATTTGTTCTATTATAGTTCACCTATAATAGAAACAGGAAGCCATTGTCTCTGCAAATTATAAAAACAGAGGTAAATCAAAGTCTTTGTTTAAAACTCATGGATGTAACATGTATAATCTAAATCCAACAAATGTCCCTATGTTTCAGTATGAGCTTCCTGTCACCCCCCTGCCTGGGGGAGGGTACATGATCTATAACCATGTATTTCAACTGTAAAATTCAACGAGAATGTTCTACAAAATGCCTGGCCACCTGTAACTCCACTTTCTTATCCCTGAACAAATACTTATGATATGCAATGTGCTCCTTCACTTTCTGAGTGGTTTCATCCACATAAACTAAGCTACATAGACATTATATAATATAAATCCTATACAGGGGCGGACTGACCATTTGGAAACTCGGGCACTGCCTGAGGGCCCGGGGTAAGAAGGGGGCCCCATGAGATGCCCCTGGTACCTTTTTCATAGGATTTTTTGAGTTTGGGCAAGGACACAGGGGCCCCATGATCCCCTATTGCCCGGGGGCCCCATGAGTTGTCAGTCCGCCCCTGATCCTATATGATGTTTGACACGTATAATATCCACTAATATCAATAGCATAGGCTTTATGTGGGTGATTACAGTATTCTCCAATAATTATATGGAAGCAATTAAAGCAATTCAAAAAAGGAAATGACCCTTTATTTTTGATATCCAGAAATGTTTTTGTCTAGTTTTTAGCACAATGGTTTGCCCTGGTTGAACTGCTGAAGATAGTAGTACCTTTCCTAAATGATAGTAAAGATGGACACTGAAACTATGCTACTCTGGGATAACTATTTCTTAAAATATGGCAATGTTCTCTGTAATGAAATAATTCAGTTCCAAAAAGGAATGGAATCATAACATAAAAGGAACCCAGTATAGTTTCAATCCTACTATTTTATCTGATATCTCCTCTTTTTGTATTATACAATATGATTCCTTCTGTATGGCAATTAGTGGGTAACCCATAACTATTTATGTTGCCCCTGTTTCTTTTAATCCTTGATGTTTTGCATTGCTTACTATTCTTTTCACACATTTTAATTGACTTCTAAGTATTGATCTAAAGACATGTGGAGGGTGGGGACTTGGAAAATGTAGTAACTGATTATGAGCTGTGGGCTTGGTAAAAATATAACTTTCTATATGACCTCTTTTAATTTCAATGCGAGTATCTAAATAAAGAAAGAGATTCACAGTCATTCATATGGCTGAATTGTGAACGCAGACATAGGAGTTTATTTACTAAAGCTGGAGAGTGCAAAACCAGGCTCACTTCTGCATTTAAACCAATCAGCTTCTAACCTCAGTTTGTTCGATTAAGCTTTGGCAATAAAACCTGAAAGCTGATTGGTTTCTATGCAGAAGTGAGCCAGATTTTGTACTCTCCAGCTTTAGTAAACCCCATAGAGTTTAAATGGGCATCATACTCTTCTTTGCCTCACGTGAAGCCACACTAAATAGGTAAAATATTATCTATAAAATGAAACCAACATTTACAAAAATGTGCAAATGAAGGGTGATCAAAATATTTTTGATTTCAATCAAATTTGTGAAAGCGTTACCTTAAAGCTAAAGCCCCTGAGCTACAGAAAGTACTAGTCCTTGAACATAAAGTTTTTTTTCAAGTGCCATAGATGTACAGTATATTGATTTGCAATGTCCCAATTAACCACTTGCCCTCCAGAGGATTTACCACCCTTCCTGTCCAGGCCATTTTTTGTGATACGGCGCTACGTTACTTTAACTGACAATTGAGCGGTCATGCAACAATGTGCATAAATGAAATTTAAGTCATTTTGTTTCCAAAAATAGAGCTTTCTTTTGATGGTATTTGATCATCTCTGTGGGGGGGGTTTTTGTGCTATAAACAAAAAAAAGTAATTTTGAAAAAAAGACAATATTTTTGACATTTTGCTATAAAATATATCCAATTAAAAAATTAAATAAATCACATTTCTTCATAAATTTAGGCCAAAATGTATTCTGCTACTTGTCTAAAAAAATCCCAATACGTGTAAATTAATTGGTTTATGTGAAAGTTATAGAGTCTACTGGAATTTTTATTAGTTTTTTTTTTTATACTAGTAATGGTGGTGATCAGCGACTTATAGAGGGACTGCGGGACTGTGGGACTATGGTGGGCATTCTGACACTGGGTGGGAACTGGCTAATGGCTACTGACATCTCCAGTGACACCAATACAGTGATCAGTGCTAACTAAAAGCACTGACACTATACTAATGACACTGGGCAGGAAGGGGTTAACATCTGGGGTGATCAAAGGGTCGTGTGTTGTGTTGTGCTTACACTGTGTGCTGTAGTACTAGGGAGACATGCTGCTTTCCCTCTCTCTGCTGTGCAGAGAGAGAGAAAGCAGCATGTCCATGCTGACAGGAGAGAGATCTGTGTTGTGTACACACAGATCTCTCCCCTCTCAGCTTAGCGGCGATCACCGAGTGCCGGTCGAGAACCTGGTTATTGACATCTGCTGCAACCAATGGCAGCACGGGTAGGGCGTGGCATGAGTGCCCCCTTCTCGGAACTGCAAAATTACATATATTTACGTGGTTTTGCGTAGAGCGGTTGCCCTGTAGCAGTATATCTGCTATAGAGCGGTAGGTAAGTGGTTAGTAATAAGAGGTATTATGTGGTCCACAAATTTGGCTAAAGGAGAACAAACTACACTTAGAAATATTGGATGCCTCAGGAATTCAGGCGGTCATTGTGGAATTTCAGTAACATGTAAATTACAGGAGTAATGGGATTTTGAATCAATGAAACCTTTTGTTTCTCCACAACTATAATCCTTTTTCTATAGGCTTCTATTACTACATCTTTGATTTTCTGCTGTATTTTCAATATAGGATTACCTGCCAAGGGAAGATAAGTAGATCTATCCGAAAGCTGTCTATAGACTTCCTACACAAACTGGCTAACCTCCATAATTACAACAGAGCACCCTTTGTCAGCTGACTTGATAATCACACCTTGCCAAGTTGACAAATTCTCAAGTGCTTCCCTTTCTAGATGTGTTATATTAATAGAGGTATGATCTATTTTCACATCCAACAAATATGTCTACAAATCTTCCTCTACTTTCTTACATTGTACATTTCTACAGGGTAAATATTGGTGGAGGGATCACCTGACTTTTACTTTAAGTGCAACTTAGCAGACAGTTTTGACTTATAAGGTATTTTTGGATGTTTGCCTATAAACAATGCTTTAAGCCTCAATTACTATTATAAATGGTACATATCTTGCTTTAATACAACGTATCTACAAAGACTTGCCATACATGGGTCAGTTTTTTTGATCAACCAACAGACTGGACTGAAAAAACTGACCTGATTCCCCCATCCACACATTCAAAGTGGATATGGGAATCCTCTCCTCTGCGCTATTGTAATCTGACAGCGGGGAGTGTCAGAATGCACAGATCAGGGCTGCAGCCTATTGCCTGTGGTGCTGATTGTGAGGCTTTTATACCATAGGGTGATTGAACAGAAGTCGATCTATTGATCGACTTCGATTCAAACACACAGTGGCCACATGTGGATCAAAATTTCAGCATTCCCTGCTGAACCAGCCACATTTTGATCAATGAATGGCCAGCTTAAATGGTTATAAAGTCTAAAGGTTTTTGGTACCCCAATACATTTTCTGCATTAAGGTAAAAAACCTTCCACTGTGTGTTACCCCTCCCCAATCCCTAACACTTACCTGACTCATGTATCAGTTCAGCGCTCTGCCTGGCTATAGGTGTTCTTTCCAATCTCTTCCTGGTCTCACAGGCTTTACTTATAACAGTGGGAGCCATAGGCTCCTGCTGCTGTCAGTCAAATCCAGTAAGCAAACAGTGGGGGGGTGAGGCCTTGCCACACTGTGTATTTCTATGGACACAAACACCCCAGCTCAGGAGCAAGTCAGCACATCTGCAGTTTGCTATAGGGCAGACACAGAAAAGGAGGATCCAAGATCGTAGGCGGAGGGCCCCAGAAGAGGAGGTAAGGGGGCTCTGTGCAATACCAGTATAAACCTGCTTAATATTTTAATAAAAGTTAGACTTTACAATCACATTAAGTTGTTTGACATAAGCCTAGGCCTTTCTTAAGCATAGCAGAAGTAGAAAAAGTAGAAATAGTAGAAGTAAACCTAACAGGGAGATGTTATAAACTAAATTTGTTTTTGTGACAGTGTACTCACACCCAATTGTGATGTATGCAGGTGTGTATACAAACCGCTGTTGAAGAACCTTATGAACTGGAGGTTAGTGAGGTCGCTGACACCTGTTTGTTGGCCCATGAAAATGAGGTCTGTTATGTCTATGCACTGGATGAGACCAATCATATACCCAATTGAAAGCAGAGTCTTCCTTATCTCTCTCGGTGTTCCTTGTTTACAGCTCTTAGTGTTCCTCTTGAATGGAATTCATCACCCAATAGGTGTTTGTTTCTTTCAAACTCCTAACTGCTGACTACAGCTTGTATGTCTGTTTCCAATCTAGCAATCTGTTTTACTGTTTTGTATGTAGTCCGCTGTGAGTATCATTAAAGCCTAACTCCAACTTTGAAATCACACTAAATAGTTATTTTGGGCCACGATGGTGCAATTTAACTATTTCATTGATTAAGAAATGCAGCCGCTGTCAGTGTTATATAAACTGTATGTAACATCAGATATACACAATATACAGAGTGAGTTCCAACAGTGGTACTGGGACTTCCCATCCTATTCCCAGAAAAAAATCAAGTTGGGGTGGACGATGCACAGCCATTCAACAGGAAGCCTTTTGTTTCATAAATGAATACAAGGCTCCCTCTGATTGGTTGAGATTGAAAAGCAGGCAAATAACTTCACAATTTCTATCTCAGCCAATCAGATGAAGCCTAGTATTCATTGATAAAATACAAGGCTTTCTATGAATGGCTGAGTAGCACCCAGTCATTTTTGTTCCAGGAACGGGGCCAAAGTCCCCGTACTGCTGCTGGAACACAACGCTATATACTATATGTAGCTAATGCTACATACAGCGCTCTTTATACAGCATTGACAGTGGATGCATTTCACAGTGAAGGAGGAAGTTTGTTTGGCCCATCTTGGCCCAAACTAACTATGTAAAGTGATATTGAAGCTGGAATTTTAATTCACATTGCTGGAATACTTGCTCAGAATAATGATTTGTTTTTTTTATTTTCTATGCAAACAATATCAGTACTATCCATACCCACAAACCTATTGGTATCAGTTTTAATCTGTGATGGACACCCAATGCAATTCCAATTAAATCAGTTTCTGAGATAGGTTTATGATCTTACAATTATGCTGCAAGCATGTCAAGGTCAGAAAATCATGGGAACCAGTAATACTAGTAATTATCTGAGTAGCTTCCTCATCTAGGTATGAAAATGGTCCTCAAATATAGCAAGGTGACAATCCACGTGGGTTAATAACAGTTCAAAAGGGTGGTGGACAGCACTCTAAGTCAACATGATGGGTGTCTGCAACTGGGACTTTCCCAAATAGTCCCCAACATGGAGAAAACCCAAGCAGCTTGCAGAAAATTTTAAACACCCCCAAATACATAAATATTTATGATAAATACACTCACATTAGTACACTTTGGGGGAGATTTACTAAAACTGGATTACTCACAATCTGGTGCAGCTGTGCATGGTAGCCAAACAGCATCTAACTTCAACTTGTTCAGTTAAGCTTTGGCAATAAAACCTGGAAGCTAATTGGTTTCTAAGCAGAGTTGCACTAGATTTTGCACTCTCCAATTTTAGTAAATAACCCCATAGTGTTTTTGTTTGATATTCTCAAAAAAACGCACATTTGTGGGGGTTCCATTAACATCACTCTGTAGTTACCATCTATATATGAAACTCCATGACAAAATAATGAAAGTACAATTTAATGACCATACTGCAATTGTTCCTTTAAAGCAGGTTTTAATTTAAAATCTTCTGGTATTGATTCTTATTGGTAACTTTGACTAATAGCTTCCTGTTATTGAAAAAGAGCAATCTGAATTGTTTCATTGTGGTCAATTTCCAGTTTCTTATTTGCCTACAAAATCATTGCTGTGTGAGCAAGCAATACTTGAGAATTCCTCGGAGATGATTACAATAGCAGGACATTGTTTACTCACTACTGAAAAGGTCATACATGCGTTGCTGCTGTTTGAAATGACCGATAGAGTCACAATGAAACGGTGCTGAGAAATAAATTTAATGCTAATGACATTAAAGTGGTATTGCGGGATACTTAGAATAAAATACTGTACATACCAAGTCAAGCAGTAAAGCTGGTCATAGACATACGTATCACACATATCATATAAGGGAGATTTCATCAGTAAATATCTTATATACTCACCGGCCTCTTTATTAGGCACACCTGTTCAATTGCTTGGTAACACAAATTGCTAATCAGCCAATCACGTGGCAGCAACTCAATGCATTTAGGCATCTAGACGTGGCAAAGACAACTTGCTGAAGTTAAAACTGAGACTCAAAATGGGGAAGAAAGGGGATTTAAATGACTTTAACCATGGCATGGTTGTTGGTGCCAGATGGGCTGGTCTGAGTATTTCAAAAACTGCTGATCTACTGGGATTTTCACACACAACAACAAATGGGAATTTTCTTCAAAGTTGTGAATGTGGTAAAATTTCACTTTGCAAATAATGCCCAATCACATGCAAAAGAAGTGAAAAAAAAACAGCATTTTTGCTTGAACAGGATTGGAGGATGGTAGTTCACAGAACTTCACCTCATTCATTAAACTCTGGGGAAAATGTCCTTGCAAAGTGAACAGTCTATTTGACTTTGCTAAATCAACCCCATAGTGTACTTATAAGGACTTTGATAGGTACAGTTTCTCTATGTTTTACTAAAACGTTGTGTGAGATATAAAACAAGGGAAGTTCTTTCATTTAAGTGTTTTTTAAGGTGCAAGGAATTTTAAAACAACCTGGATTATTAGTATAAATTTAATTTAAATTTAAAAGAGAAGTACAGGATTAAAAAAAACAAACAATCATACTCACCTAAGTGGATGCAGCATCGGTCTGATGCCGCATCTGTCCTTCCCCGCATCCACCTCTAAAACCAAAAACTGATCGCTCAGTTCTCAGTCTTCAGTGAGAAACTGTCAGTCAGCGGCTCTCTGCTCTGCCCCTCCAGTGCTCCCTGGAGTTCCAAGCTGTTGAGGGAGCAGAAGCAGCTGGCTCAGGCTCTCAGTAGCACTTTGAGAGGCTGAGCCAGTTGCTGGTCAGATATCTGGATGGATCCCAACATTAAAGTCGGGATCCCTCCAGAGTCTGAACCAGCTGAGTGATGTCAGCCAACAGAAGAATGTAGCCTGCTGTCAGTTGAATACAGGTTACAGGAGTGCAGAACTAAGAGCACTCCTGTGACCCACAAGAGAAGTAGGGCCAAAAGAGTTTTGGCCCTACTTCTCCTTTAACTACAATAAGGGTAGCAGTTTACCTCTTACGGGACACGTTAGTTGTAGCTTGTACTTTCTGAAGAACTCCCATTCTCCCCTGCTTTCATTCTCTCTTGTTTTTCAAATTGGACTGGAGTGTACTTTTAACTGAAACTTTCAAAGAATGAATATACCATACAAGTAGTGTGGCCTGGATAAGGATAAGTTCACCTTTTTAGGCAGAATTTCACTTTTCATAATAAATAGAAGCGTTTTCCAATGCCATTTCTGGCTGAGCCATCCCAATGTGCTTTTCTCTTACCTACCTCATCCACATTTGTCATTTTCTGTGAGCTTTGGAACTGATTTTGAGATTGCATAATTTCCTGTAGATGGTGCCTTAGCATGCCACTTCCCAGAAGCCTTCACTTCCTTGTTGCAAGAGGGTGAGATAGGGTGTGTTCACCACTCTGGACCACATCTTCATCATTACAATACTACCTTCCTCCCATCAGCTATGTAGTGCAAAGGCCTATCTGATTTGATACAAATTGAATAGCTTGTTCAGATATATCCTCCTATTCCCTAGTTCTGATAAATCTAAAGGAAATTGCACAGAGATTGTACAATCAGATTGCATAGTGCATGGCCATCTTTATACAAGTACATAGGAGGGAGTGGATGGAGACACTCAGTTGTCTGGCCCCGTTCACATCTCCACGTAGTGAAGACTCACATCCTCGCATGTGTTTGTTTTGGGTGTTTTGGAGCATCTTCACTCGTCATGCATAGAGCAGCTCATTTGGTTGAACGGTCTGCCCTACACGCAACAATCACCCCAGAAAAGCTCCAGAACTTTTTTTGGAGTGGAGCATGGTGTGCCACTGAAGGTTTTGGTGTGTTTGCCGCACTTGAAGTGCCTTTAACATGTGATGACAACACAAACACAATGCACATTTGCAGCGTGTTTCTGGAACACATGGAAAAGCGTGTATTTTTGTGCAGATTGCCATGCGTTCAGAAACACTCAGATGTGAATGGCGCCTCTTTGTTCTGTGTAAACACGCCAATTTCAGTTTCAGGCCCCATTCACACCGAGAGTAGAGGGAGCGCATGTTTTTTGGCTCGTTTTTGCAGTGGCACACAATGGGCAGCCCGTTGATTTCAATGGGCTGTGCTATACGTGGCAAAGTAGCTCATGGGACATTTTTGCATGATGTGTGTTGCAAATTTTTTCTGCGTATTTTGCTGTCATTTTTCCATGTGGCAAAATGTATGCTTGTTTCTGTGTTTGGTGCGCCATTAACAATTAATGACACTGAAAGCGCAAATAGTTCATTTTAGGTGTGTAAATGTGGCCATACGCTATAGAATCTGATCTCTGTACAATCTCTTTTAGATTTACCAAAACTATATAATAGGAGGACATAGCATCTATCCAAACACTCTATATCCAATCAATCATGCCCTTGCACTACATCAGGGGTGCATGTGGCCTGAGCTCATCTGTAGAGACGCTGGGGTAGCCAGGAAAATGCACGTGGGGAGAGATCCTAGGGATGCTGTGAAAAAATATAGTTGATGGGTGAAGGGTGTGCACTAATGAGGTCAGCGCAGGATGTGTGTGCTAATGAGATCAGCTGGTAATCTACCAGCTAATTTTTGCAACTGAGGTACATTAATGGTATATTGGTGCATATGGGAGCTGGATTTTATTTTTTAAAAAAAAAAGGTGAATTTAGTCTTTAAGTACTTCTGCTCATTTACATTTAAGCATTCCTGTGTAGGGCCAAAAGAATATGTGGCCAATTTAGGCAGTAATACCCTGCATGTGTCCTCCTAACAGAAATGTAGCCTGCCTTTCATCTCTGCTTGATATCTGATACCCCCGCACGCTGGAACTCAACTTTGGACATGCTGCAGGACATTCTCTGGGGAGCTGGGGTTATTTTCAATATGTAAGTGGCTTAATATTCAGAACAAGCGCAGCATTTATTTTACCTTTTGAAGAGGTGACCAGAATAGTGAGAGCCTACAATGCAATGATTAGCAACATGATCCCTCTTGTGTTTCTCCAGTAGAACACAATGCTTAATGTCATAGATCAAACACTGGAAGCAGAGCAGCAGGAGGAAGACATCCTTCTAGGCCAGCAGAATTCTCTGCCAACTGCCTCCATCCCTATGAGGCAGAACCAGCATGAGGCAGAAGAGGAGTACACTAAGGTGTCCGTTTATGAACCAGCGATAAATGATCGCTGCTCAGTTCTCCGGCATTCTCGGAGAACACAGTTCTCCTGTGAATGCAGTTTATGAAGCAGTTCTCCGAATGAAGGAAGAACAGTCTCCAAACGCTGGAGAACAGTCTACAAATGGTAAAAACGACTGATTTTACTATAATCTTGCAAGATTATAGTAAAAGATCAGTTTACTAAGCAGAGGTAAATTATCGCTGCTTAGGTGTCCGTTTATGACACAGAGAATAGCTGCGATTCAACGGATCTCAGCTATTCTCTGGTCATTCACAGTTTATGACACTCAGGAGATCATGTCAGCCCTTCACTGGAGATCTGTGTTCTCCCTCCAGATTCTCCAGCCCAGAGGTGGAGAATCAGAGGGACCGCAAACTAAGCAGAGATAATTTACCTCTGCTTAGTAAACTGATCTTTTACTGTAATCTGACAAGATTATAGTAAAATCAGCCATTTTCCAGAGTTTGTAGACCGTTCTCCAGCATTTGGAGACCGTTCTCCCTTCGTTCGGAGAACTGCTTCATAAACTGCATTCACAGGAGAACTGTGTTCTCCGAGAATGCCGGAGAACTGAGCAGCGATCTATTACCGCTGGTTCATAAACAGACACCTTAGTTTGCAGTCCCTCCGATTCTCCAGTTCTGGGCTGGAGAATCTGGAGGGAGAACACAGATCTCCAGTGAAGAGCTGAACAGTTCTCCACTGATCTCCTGAGTGTCATAAACTGTAAATGACCAGAGAATAGCTGCGATCCTCTGAATCGCAGCTATTCTCTGTGTCATAAACGGACACCTAAGATGGAGGATGGTTGGGGAGCTGGATGTGAGGAGGAGGAGAAAATGAGGCAGGTTTCCAAGATGATGTATAACCCCTATCAAACCCTTGGAGTTGTACTTGGGTGGGGTGAGATCACTGTTGTCCTTGCCAAGCACTTGGGGTTCTCTGTTGCAATTTGTGGGGAATGAGCTCTTTTATTCCAAAATGCTTGCACATTGGCCCCATAATTTAAAGACCATTATTATGTGATCACCCTTTTGGATCCCCAATACAAGGTGAAAATGGCAAATGTACTGCCACTATCTCAAAGAGGGCACAAAATTCTCCACTTCAATGAGCTGCTGCAGAAGAAACTATTGGTAGCATTTCCTGATGGTGGCAGGATTCCCTCTCATCATGACCACTGCCCACAATAATTTCAGAAAGGAGGAGCATGGGTGGTGATGGCAGCTGCCTATGCAATGCTTTTAAGACATTTTTTAAACCAGAGTGGACAAACCCAGCTGCAGGCAGCACCTCAACCACATGATTGGTGACTATTTGGTGTCTGATATGAACACTCTAGACCCCATGAACTTTTAGGTGTTGAGGCTGAACCACTAGCAGGAGCTTGCCTGGCATGCACTGGAGCTTCTGGCTTGCCTTGCAGTCAGGGTTCTGTCTGAGAGGGCCTTTGGTACAGCCTGAGGTTTTGTTACTGAGAGACAAATCTGCTTGTCCCCTGACACTGTGGACCATCTCATTTTTTATAAATATGAACCAGTACTGGATTAGCAATTAGTACACAATCCCTGCTGATAATGCTACTGACTAAATATGTCACTTAATTGTGAAAATAACATGATACTTGCCAGCATTACCATCTCATGCCACCTCTCCTGGATTACCACAACCATTACCAGTTCCTGCAACCTCTCCTGGCCTGCTGCCATTTACCAGCTCTTGCCACTTCTGGCTTATTTTAGTGCTCTGGAACTGTACAGTATTTGTGACTGTTGTCTGTGAGATAATACACTAATGTTTATTTTAAGATAATATCTGCCTTGTTTCTCATTCGTAACATTGTGGCCCTACCAAGCTGTATAAGCTAGGTGTCTCATCACAAAGCAGAAGCAAAGAAAAGGTACATAATTTCCCCTTTTAACACTAAACATGTCATCACTTTCACACCTGCAGCGTTTCCATTTTTTGTCCAACCCTTGTACCTCTCCTGTTGCCTGTGTTTTTAAATGCCACTTCATTGAAGAGAAATCCATAGATTACATTTTTTTCAGAAAATAACACTTTTGAGAATGTTGATCTTCTGGTCCCCTGATATGCTCAATGGTTCCTGTGTCTTTCCTCAGTAAGGATGTAGTAATTGGAGGGTGTAAGAAAAATATGGCATCTATAAAGTTGGGCAGAGGCCTCATTTTAGGAGACCCCCTTCCAGGGGCGGACTGACAACTCATGGGGCCCCCGGGCAATAGGGGATCATGGGGCCCCTGTTTCCTTGCCCACACTCAAAGCACACCCAAAAAAGCCTATAAAAAGGTACCAAGGGCCTTTGATGGGGCCCCCTACTGACCCCAGGCCCTCGGGCAGTGCCCGAGTGCTCGAATGGTCAGTCCACCCCTGCCCCCTTCTGGAAGCACCTGTCTAATTCTAAATAGCTCACAATATATAACTCACTGGCCTTCCAACCTCAGTAATACAAAGCAGTATTGTAAAAGCGGACATAATATTTTTATTAACTTACATAAGTCATTCAAGTTTCACGTGTTGGTAGAGTAGCTCTTCCTCTATACAAAAATACTACTCAACTTTGTCTCCTTCACAAGCAATGCATTTGTCTGATCACTGAACCTAACTCTTGAATCCTCCTTGAAAAAATTCTTGTGTGCACTGTTGAACCCACTTCTTCATAGCACTTTCACCTCATCTGTGTCATCAAATCATTGTTCCTGAAGCCTTTCCTTTATTGGACTGAACAATAGGATGTCATAGGTCATCAAATCTGGGCTCTACAAAGGATGGGGGACCACTGATCAGCCAAATTTGCTGATTATCTGATTTGTTGCCAATGATGTGTGTGATGGCACATTGTCATGGTGAATGTGCATTGTGTTCAGATTCTTGATCTGTTTTTTCCTCCTAATGGCTTCTCTAAGCTTCTGTCTAACTGTCTCAAAGTATTACTCACAGGTTGTGATACAGCCATATTCCAGAAAATTGAGCAGAATTATGCCCTTGCCATCACAAAAAACAGACACCATGATTTTCTTTTCAGATCACTGACTCTTGAACTTCTTTAGGCTTTGAGGAAGAGGTAAAACTGATTCTTCATTTCTAGACCAATTCTTCATTTCCAGATCATAATGATACATCAATGTGTTATCCCCTGTCACCAGTAAAAAATGTGTCTTCATTGGCTTCAAACACTTTCAGCAGATCAGAACAGACTTCCACCATTTTTTCCTTACAATCTGGTGTCAACTGCTGAGGTACCCACTTTGCATACATTTTCAAAAACCCTAAGTTTTCCACCATCCATCTTCTCCATCTTTTGTATGGTATTGTGACCACAGCCCAGTTGTGTGACCACATTGCTCTTGTCAATGGTATCATCTCCGCAAACATTCTGTATCATTCTGTGGATGTCGGACAGCCTGCACCCTCCTTCATCAAGAACTCCATCCATTATTTACCTGCAATGAAAAGGTAGAAGAGTTATTGTACTGACATGTAAAAGTTCAACAACCTACGTAAATAAAAAAGTTATGCCCACTTTTGCATTACTTTCGGTACAGCCGTCATATTAACCCATATGGGCAGCTTGCCAAGATAATACGATGAACAAGAACCGGAGAGGAGAGAGACCTGATATCTTCGCATCACTACATCTTAAGTTACTGCAATTTTTTAAAATAAATTTTAAAATTGTTTAATAAAAATGGAAAAACCCGGCAGAAAAAATGCCTCTGGATCAGCAGATGCGAATCCGATGAAGCGAATCTCCCAAGCAGATTGGGAAAATTGGCAGCAGAGCAGATTTTAAGTTCGCTCATCTCTAATTACTTGCAAAGCTCACTATGGAAGTGATTTTATCTTTATTAAGTATCATTATTGCGTGAACTACATGCCTATACGCTCATTAAAAAAGAAAATCATTTTAGCTTTACCAAAAGAAAATCTCAGCTACACCGTCTTTCTTTTCTTTCCCAGTTCCATGAAAACAATTAACATATAAAGCCTAGGAAGGTGAATTATAAAACAGGTTGAAATTATTTGAAATCTAATAAATAGCTGCGGGCAATGTGTAAACAGACCCCTCTTTACCTTGACCTTCTTCTATGTGAAGTACATGGTAAACAGATTGAAAGTTTGTGGTTAGGTGCAGTAAGGGAACGGTCTGCATCGATTGCTTGTGATTATTAGCTAGAGTCGGATAAGCCTCCTCCTTATTATGCAGATTAGTGAAGCTCTCAGTTCCAACATATTGTACAGATGTATGGGAGCAGCTGCTGATACAGATGGTAGGTACAGAGCTACATTAGTATGTATCTATTGTCTGCTCTCTCTCTCTCTTTCTCTCTCTCCTTGTTTGGGGGATGGAAAGACTCGGAGAAGAGGAATTGTTGTGCTGTGAAATATAAACCACTACACATGCACTTAAAATCCATACCCCCAGAGACTATTTACGCAGCAGGGTAGGCAGTGATCAAATTAACAATGTACCCTAAATAAGGACTTATACATGTCAGAGCTAAGCATGTGTATTTTTTAAAGAGATTACCCATTAAACCAGAGCAGTATAAATCAACTTCTCTACAGCTAAGTACCCAGATTAACATGTGGCATTGGAGGTTAATACCACTTCTTTTCTGCCGAAGGTATATATTGTAACCCGACAGAAAGAATTCATAGGCAACTTTGGGATTTTTTAATGAATTAATTGTTTCTGCTGTAAATGAAATAAACCAGGTTTAAAATGGCAGCGACTGGTGATATTTATTGTCAAGTGTTAATGTACTAGGTCATAAATGTTTGTATTTCGCTAATGAATGTCAGCATAAAATTCCAGCCTTGTTAAAAATAGTGTAATTGCAGAAAATGATCATGGGGGCTTATGCAAATATCACTAAAAATGTTAAATTACTATATACACCCTCCTAGCGAAATTCTATTTGAAAACCCATAGGATTATTTAAAGCAGGATTAAACCCATAAGAAAAACATTTTTTTTATATTGAAGCTTGCCAATTCTTAGATGCGATGGCTGCATTAGTTTCATTTTTTAGGCTTTCTTTCTTCTATTTAAATTTGGTGATCCAGGCAGCTAGTCTGTTATTTTTCAACAGAAAAGCTCTCCAGCAGAATGTATCAGTTTACATGGAGACAAACCACTTAACACTGACACAGGATTAAAATGATCAGCTTTTATTTATTCATATAAAACCTTTATCCCAATATGAAAAAAAAACTGTTCCTGTAACTGAATATAAAGTGTGAGCTGGAGTTTGACTTCGATTTGTTATTTAAATTGGCTAATACTTTTACCACTCCCCTAGACTGACAAAGCTGCTGTCTAGTGTTCCTCCTATGCTCATTAATCCAGAATTATTTCTTACTAGTACAGGAGGTGTGTTAGTGGTCATATCACCAGGTAAAAACAGAGGGGAAAAGCCAAAGAAAAGAAAACTGATGCAACCATCTTATCTAATCATTGGTAAGCAATATATTTTTGGTTTGGGGTTTAATATAGCATTCATAAACGGATATCTGGATTTATATTCTCAGCTAAATTCAAAGTGAGTGGCTATATATAGAGTTTATATACATACAGTATATAGGAATTTTTTGACCTCCCAAAGGATTTGTAATTATATGCAGTTGGTTTTGTACTACACAGCTCTGAACATAGACAGACTGCTTTCAGAGATGTTCAACGGTCCTGCACAGATGTACACAGGAGTTTATTTACTAAAGCTGGAGGGTGCAAAATCAGGCTCACTTCTGCATAGAAACCAATCAGCTTCTAACCTCAGTTTGTTCAGTTAAGCTTTGGCAATAAAACCTGGAAGCTGATTGGCTTCTATGGAGAAGTGAGCCTCATTTTGCGCTCTCCAGGTTTAGTAAATAAACCCCATAAGAATATGCATAAAGATTAGTTATCCATACAGTCGTCAGCCTGTCATTGTCCTTAACTGCAAGCTGGCTGCACGCAGCTTCACAGACCACCTGTGCCTTCCAGGGGACATCACTGATCACATATGGTCATGACCAACAAATATCTTCAGCCAGTTTGCTGCCATCTAGCAGTCATTTGCAGAGAGAGTACTCATTTATGTGGGGAGTTAATATCTGGGGAATTCCGATAAACTCCCTCCCCCAGCAGATTACCATTTCTACTATATCTGAGAATGAGGTCTCCACAAACATGAGGATATGAAGCCTTTCTTGCTGGCAAAGAACCCTCCCCTCGTTGAGAGCATGTGACCTGATATGGACTAGGCTGCATGCTTGCTGCACCGCTCTTTCCTGGCTAACCCCACACAATGACAAAGTCATTTATTAAGAGAAAATAATCACAAAAAAAGTCCCATGGTGTAAATTACATCATCCAGTGATGTAGATCTATTGTCAATCACATTGAACAACACATTGATGACCTGACAACACAAACAGGATGACCTGCACACAACAATCCTCTCCCCCTTGACTCTCATCAGGAATGACAGCTTCCCAGCTGGTAGATGAATGTCAACATGCCGACCAACGATGCTGCCTGATATCATTGACTGAATCTGATCATGACCATATTTCTTCAACCGGTATACTGACAGCCCATTTCTTATGTATAACTTCATTTAGTGGCAGTGGTGATACAACCACAATTTCCAGCTACCGCAGCAACCAGAGGTTCTGGTGGGCAAACAAGCCAAATTTGGCTATTTAGTTTGCCTATTTGGTGAACCTCGAACAGCTAGAGTTTGGGTCAAACTCTCCATTGACCAAAACCCAACGTTCATCTCTAAATAGAATACAGTAGATTCATGTACCTGACGCTGGTGATAAGTAGTGTTATTGTGTGGTCAATCATCTGATTATATAAGGTGTGTGGTCAATCGTCTGATTATATAAGGTGAATAACTGAAAGGCATAAGTGCTGTGAAAAATAAAATAAAATAAAACAAAACATTTCAGTCAAATGTTAAAGCTACTTAGAGGACAGCCACAGCGTAAAGTATGAAGGAGATATGTATACTTCCTAGAAAACAAGAAGCCTTCGTAGGAGTAGTTAATTAAAATGAAAAAATGCTCCTGTGAAAGTTTATAGACAGGACATGATGGGCTTAATTGGTTATATGGCTGACATGGCAGATCCATCAGTTCATTTGTCAATCAAGATGTGGATTCAAGGACAGTTGCCTTTTGTACACAAAACAGACAAGGTCTGTGACTTTCTTAAGGTCATGCCCCTTATAAGTAGCATCAGTATAACTCTGTTCTTCCATCATGCTACTCTTCTTTACCCCCAGTCTGTGTGGGCACTACAATACATTGTGGACTTGAAGATGGGTTTAGGGACATCTGTTATAATAGGATAACTCAGCTATTAAACTTCATGGACACCATTCTCTTATCTCATCCTCTTACCTCTACTGTTTTATGTGTGCATTGAAAGCAGTATCTTTCCTGACTGAGCATGAAATTACATTGGCTCTGGCCACAGAATGGTGATTATTATGGTTGGCACATGGGTGTTATCTTAGTGCAGAAGCACCATACCCAACCCTCTGCAGGCATCAATCACATCGCTGTCCTTCTCCAACCTTTTCATTTACAGTTAATGCTTTGATGAGAAGGGCAAGGAGGTTAATATTTTAATTGTTTGCTCCCAAATAATTCTGCAATAGACTCTATTTACTATGGACATTTTCCAGTTCAGGTATGGGCAGCACAAGTTACCTATGCAACAATCTTGTACCATCAGTGTCTTGATATAGCAGTACAGACAATCTACCTCCAAAGATCTCACACAACCAAATGTATGTTTATCAATCGCACATGTATGGAAGAGATGTTCTGAAGATCTACTGTATGTGTTATGTGCATGTAACTTTCTGAAGTCTGCAAGTAAAAATTACTTTTAATAATGAAGAAGTGTCTGTATCACTTACTGGGAAGAAGGATTTTAAGTGGGGGGACAAGTGTAATTATGGCGTTTCACAAGAATTTCAATTCTGGGGGTTGTAGCCATTTGTTCTTCTGGTTTAATGCTTGCAAATGTGTCTGAGACAACACCCACAACTTTCTGGGTTGGGGATACTGAAAACAAGCAGTCAGCCTAATAGTAAGCAGGTGACTTGGCGGGTGCTGACAGAACTGTAGTGCTTTTGGTTCTTCACCTCGCAGCTCAGGCTCCATACTGGAGCTTGTTGCAGCACAGGATCGAGCCTGGGGGGGTCACTGGAGTGACGCCTGGTGTATGAATTCTAGTATTGGCATCAAGGGAAGACATGGTGGGCTGATGTGTGGGACATGTTTTGCATTCCTGCCTTGAAATGCTGTCGAATACTGTAAGTGTCAGGATAAGTGTAAAGTGTCTGGATTTTCTGCAGGAAGGGTTATTGTTCCAAAATTGCAATGGTGTTGAGTGCTACTTAAAAAACGGCTTGTAGGTTCATAACCTGCTCCTAAGGGGCAGCCTGCTCACAAAGCTAACACACCTAAACTTTTTGTAATTTTTCTTTTTTCGAAACTCTGCCACAACTTCTTATTTTCTAATTACAGTACTTTATGGCAAAAAACGTTCAATTTAAAGTATGACTAAAGGCAAAACTTTTTTTTAGTTTTTAGGTAGAATGGAAATGGATTAGACCTATTAGGTTTGTATTAGGTCTGTTCCCCATTATGGAGATTCATCCTCTCTGTTTGTCCTGTTTACCATTATCATTGAAAGTGAAAGTAAAAGAAAGTACCAAATTTAGGGTCGTCCCTAGAAAAGTCATAGAAATCCAATGAGCACACTCATTCTGTTCACCAGGGGGGCCCAAAGGGATTCCCTTATTTTGCAGGGAATTCTTCTCACTTCTTGTTTTGGCAATGGGACAGAAAATGAAGGCAAAAAAAAATTGGCGGGTTATAATCCTCTCTTACTCTGTCAAAAATGAAAAAATATGTTTTGCCTACTTTAATAAATGTGCATGTGCTACTTTAATAAGTGTGCATGTTTTCAGGTTTGTAATAGGCTCTTTTTTAACACTGCTTAATTTGAAACCGCAAGAACGTGTCTAAACTGTAATCTGTCAATCTCATGCCTTGTAACTATTGAGCTATACTGGTAAAAAGAGAAGTGCTAGTTTTTGGTAAAGAGCTAGTCACTTAGGTTTTTCTATCTGAGCTTCTACAAAAGGTCTTTAGGCACTTTATACCGTTTTTACTATCAAATGTCAAGTAACATCAAGATCGGGCTTTAAAGTAATGAGGAT
Organism: Staurois parvus; assembly: GCF_062004578.1. NCBI lineage: Eukaryota > Metazoa > Chordata > Amphibia > Anura > Ranidae > Staurois > Staurois parvus. The sequence continues at coordinate 5,670,185 of NW_028318326.1, read as the reverse complement.
CAGTAAGCAAAATTCGGGAGCTGCTAATGTGAAAAGATGGTGGCACCCAGCAGAATTTTCAAAATATTTAGGATGAAAACTAACATTAAATATGTGGATCAAAAGAAGACATCTACAATAAAAATTTAAAATTATTTTAAATAGCATGCCTGGCGAGTGCCCATATCTGCCTGCCTTCATCTATTCCAGACCCTTATCCTCGATGAGGGTCTGATAAAGATGCTAGTGGGGCACTCCCACAGTTTGGGTCCCCTCAAGAAATCAATACAGACCCTTATCCAAGAATGCAGCCTGATAGGCCAGGAAAGGCTTTACAAGCATACTCCTCCCCTTAACCATACCATGCCACATGACCTCATCATGGGATGATACCTTGCCCATCTTGATGAGGCCAAGGGTCTCTTCCACACAACCCTGGTCCAGTGGTTGTGGGAGTCTGCAGGCAAGGGCTTAGTGCAATCTGCAAGCTCCTTTTAACAATAAGTGGGCACCCATATACCACTTCCACACCATATGAATGAGCAAGTACCCCTACTTATTCCCACAAAGGTAAGGAAACAGTTAATAAAGGCACTTACATCATTTTTGATAAATCCTTAGTTTAAAAAAAAAAAAAGTCCCACAATGTACATCCATCGTCACTCACATCATCCAGAGATGCAGATCCATGTCAATTACCATGAATGACGCCCACTGAAATAAACAATCTCACTGACCAATGGACACATCTGATGCGATGATGGCTCATGGCGAATGACCGCTAAAAGCACAGGAACAGGGTCTCCTGGGTGATGTCATTTTTCTCCTAGATTGTAAGCTCGAAAGAGCAGGGCCCTCGAACCCCATTTGTATTGTTTTGTTACTGTATTGTCTCATGTTCTGTCCCCCACTATAATGTACAGCGCTGAGCAAACCTTTTGGCGCTATATAAATACTGTATAATAATAATAATAATTTGGTCAGTGATGTAGCCCTATCCCTGCCCCTTTGTTTACATGACTGGGGATTCCTGGCCAATAAAATAAGGTAGACCGGGTGATGTCACTGACTGCTAAGCCACTTCTTTATCAACTATTGACACATAGAAAGCTGTCAAATATATAGTAGTAGTGGTAGAAATACCACTACAATGTATGAAGTAGAATGGGCTAAAAATCCAACATTGGACTAACGAACAGCCAAAGTTCGTTCTGAATACAAACCATGAGCTCGTTTGAAGGCAGCTGACATCACATGCCCTCATACCCATCACTCAAGGGAGGCTCATATATGGTCTGATTGCATTCTTGAACATCACTCTTTTTTTCTATTGCTCTAATGTATTTTTTCACAGTCATGCTAGAGTATCTTTCTGTATACAGCGTTAGACAATGAAGTCACACATTACTATCATAAAAAGCATTTGGAAAAAGACTGTCAACTAGTGAAAAGGCATTCTCATAAAATACGATGGCATAAATGTATTGGATGTCATCATCACAAAATTGCCCTTATTTGGTCCACTCATTTGACCTCCTATGAGCAATAACAGCCTCTGTATTTCTCTCAGTAAATGTTTCCTTTAAAGTTAATATTCATATTTCATTCTCTTTCATTATAGTCTAGGTAAAGATGAAACTTTGAAAAGGAATAATGTGCCCTTTTTAACAGGGTTTTCCAGGTCTTATTTAGCTCCTCTATTGGAAAAGGTCATTGTTTACAGACCACAATAGTTCAAGTCTACATTTTTACACATAGTTGAATGACTCATCCCCCTCCCTGTCTGCTCTGTTCAGATGATTCAATTCTGAGACATAAGGAGTTATTTACTAAAACTACATGGTGCAAAATTTGGTGCATTCTGCTTAGAAATCAATCAGCTTCCAGGTTTTATTGTCAAAACTTAATTGAACTAGCTGAAGTTAGAAACTGATTAGCTACCATGCACAGCTGCACCAGATTCTGATTGCACCAGCTTTAGTTTATCTACAACATAGAGTCTGAATGGGAACAGTTTCTGCTGACCTTCAACTTTGAAAATCTATAACGCAGTATCCTGTGTGCACCCTGTATTACATGTTTAACTGCTTCCCAACCGCCCTATAGCAGAAATACTGCTGCAGGGTGGCACGAGTGCGCAAAATCACGTATATATACGTGATGTTGTATTCCTGGGTACGGGGCATGCGTGAGTCGCGCTTGGGCCCTACCTGCACCTCCATTGCCGCCGCAACTGTCAATCACTGGGTCCCAGCCGGTGATTACTCCCTGGAGCTTGGTGATTGCCGAGCATCTCCGATGAGGAGGAGAACTGTTTGTAAACAAAACAGTTCTCCTCGCGGTCACTTTGTGCACACTGCTTTGGATGGCTGTATGCAGCACAGCCATCCAAAGCCGTGTGCTTACAGTGAAGCACACAGACACAGCTTATAGTAAAACAGCACACAGTTAACCCTTTAATCACCCCTCATGTTAAACCCTTCCTGCCCAGTGCCATTAGTACAGTGTCAATGCTTTTTTGTAGCACTGATCACTGTATTGGTGTCACTGGGGATGTCAGTGACACCAAGTCAGTTCCTCCCCAGTGTCATAAGTCGCTGATCGCCACCGTTACTAGTAAAAATTTTAAAAATATAAAAAATTCCAGTATATATGTCGTCATTTGTAAACTCTATAACTTTCACATAAACTAATTTTATTACACGTATTGGGATTTTTTTTTAGCAAAGACATGTAGCAGAATATATTTTGGCCTAAATTTATGATGAAATTTGATTTTTAATTTTTTTTTTACTGGACATGTTTAATAGCAAAAAGTAAAAAATATTGTTTTTTATCAAAATTGTTTATTTTTTTTTTATAGCGCAAATAATAAAAAATGCACAGGCGATCAAATACCACTGAAAGAAAGCTCAATTCATGGGGAAAAAAAGGACTTAAATCTAATTTGGGTGCATGACCGTGCAATTGTCAGTTAAAGTAATGCAGCACCGTATAGCAAAAAATGGCCTGGTCAGGAAGGGGGGTAAATCCTCAGGAGGGCAAGTGGTTAAATGAAAAAAAAAAAAGGTTTATATTAGCAGTATGTATATATATATATATATATATATATATATATATATATATATAGTGAGGAACAGAGGTATTTGAACACCCTGCAATTTTGCAAGTTCTCCCACTTAGAAATCATGGAGGGGTCTGACATTCACATTGTAGGTGCATTCCCACTCTGAGAGACAGAATTAAAAAAAAAATTCAGGAAATCACATTGTATGATTTTTAAAGAATTTATTTGTCTTGCACTGCTAAACATAAGTATTTGAACACCTGAGAAAATCGGTGTTAATATTTGGTACAGAAGCCTTTGTTTGCAATTACAGTGGTCAGACGTTTCCTGTAGTTCTTGACCAGGTTTGCACACACTGCAACAGGTATTTTGGCCCACTCCTCCACACAGATCTCCTCTAGATTTGTCAGGTTTCGGGGCTGTCGCTGAGCAACACAGAGTTTCAGCTCCCTCCAAAGATGTTCTATTGGATCAGGGGCGGACTGACCATTTGGAAACTCGGGCACTGCCCGAGGGCCCGGGGTCAGTAGGGGGCCCCATGAGATGCCCTGATGGTACCTTTTTCATGGGCTTTTTTGAGTTTGGGCAAGGACACAGGGGCCCCATGATCCCCTATTGCCCGGGGGCCCCATGAGTTGTCAGTCCACCCCTGTATTGGATTTAGGTCTGGAGATTGGCTAGGCCACTCCAGAACCTTGATATGCTTCTTACGGAGCCACTCCTTGGCTATCCTGGCTGTGTGCTTCGGGTCATTGTCATGTTGGAAGACCCAGCCACGACCCATCTTCAATGCTCTGACTGAGGGAAGGAGGTTGTTGCTCAAAATCTCACAATAAATGGCCCCATTCATCCTCTCCTTAATACAGTGCAGTCGCCCTGTCCCCTTCGCAGAAAAGCCCCCCCCCCAAAGCATGATGTTACCACCATGCTTCACAGTAGGGATGATGTTCTTGGGATGCAACTCATCCTTCTTTTTCCTCCAAACACGACAAGTGAAGTTTAGACCAAAAAGTTTTACTTTGTTCTCATCTGACCACTTGACTTTCTCCCATGCCTCCTCTGGATCATCCAGATGGTCATTGGCAAACTTCAGACGGGCATGGACATGTGATGACTTGAGCAGAGGAACCTTCCTTGCAATGCATGATTTGAAACCATGACGGCGTAGTGTTCTACCGACAATGACCTTTGAAACTGTGGTCCCAGCTCTCTTCATGTCATTGACCAGATCCTCCCTTGTAGTTCTGGGCTGATTCCTCACTTTTCTTATCATCAGTGATACCCCACGAGGTGAGATCTTGCATGGAGCCCCAGTCTGAGGGAGACTGACAGTCGTCTTTAGCCTCTTCCATTTTCTAACAATTGCTCCAACAGCTGATCTATTTTCACCAAGCTGCTTGGCAATTTCCCCGTAACCCTTTCCAGCCTTGTGGAGGTCCACAATTTTGTCTCTGGTGTCTTTGGTCTTGCCCATGGTAGTAGTTGGCATCTGACTGACTGTGGGGTGGACAGGTGTCTTTAAAGAGCTCAGACAGGTGCTACTAAGTTAGATTAATGAGTGGAGTGGACTTTTTAAAGGCACAGTAACAGAATTCTTGCTGTTTCTTAGGTGTTCAAATACTTATGATCAGCAGTGCAAGACAAATAAATTCTTTAAATTCATACAATGAGATTTCCTGAATTTTTTTTTTAAATTCTGTCTCTCAGAGTGGGAATGCACCTACAATGTGCATTTCAGACCCCTCCATGATTTCTAAGTGGGAGAACTTGCAAAATCGCAGGGTTTTCAAATACTTCTGTTCCTCACTGTGTGTATATATATATATATATATATATATATATATATATATATATATATATATATGTACTGTATATGAATGTACATCAGTTTATACACATACACGGAAATTTACTCATTATGTTTTTTCCACTTAATAATGAATAAGGCATAGCTGCATACAGTAAGCTAATAAACATTGTGTACATTTACAGTAGTATTCAGATAGCCCACATCAACCAATTACAAAATGCTCATGGGGGAAAGCAAGAAATTGAGCAACAATTATTAGGGCTTTGCATTTACTTGACTTTGAGATTTATACAATACTACTATATATATTACAAACCTTGTTTTAGTAAACAAAATAGCTGTGCATATAAGTTGAAATTGTACTACACTTTAAACATGTATAACAAAAAAATGCAAATAGTTTTTTAACCACTTTACCACCATCATATGTCTAAAATGGCTGCATGTCTACAGGGCACTAAGTAAAGCCAGTCATTCTGTTAGTCATTCCACATGTCAATGCTTGGGAACTGACATAGTACACAGAGCCAGTCTGAGCAGCTCTGTACTTTGGGATTGCTATAATTGGTCATAGAGAGACTAATTACAGTGATCACACATGTAAACAATGTATTGTTTACATCTGTGAGCCCGTCCCTTCCTCCTACAACAAATGAAGAAAAAGAAACAGGAATTAGTGAATAAATGACTCCTACACTACTGATCTCTACAACATATGTGGTCTGTATATTAGCCCCTTCACCTCCCTTATCCTGCACATCTACACATTAAACCCTTCATCACTCCTGTATGTGTCCTGTGCATTGACCCTTTCACCACTTCGTTCCTCTATATATGGCCTGTATGTGCTATATCTAGTGTTCATTTACCTAGCTCCATGTTTTAACGCCCTCAATACCAGTATGTCTCTTCTTTCCCCCATAAATTGTGACAAAAATGGGATCACCTCACCCTTCTCCTTCTCCTAACCGCCGGGGACATCTCCCCGAACCCAGGCCCCCCACCTCCCCACTCCCCCTCTAGGCACCCTCCTGCTCCCGCCAGCCGCCGCAACCCCCTCAACCTTATACTTGTCCCCCTCCTCCCCGCATCCACCCCTCCTCTCTCGGTTGCACTCCTGAACGCCCGTTCGGTTTGCAACAAGCTCACCGCCATCCATGTCCTCTTTGTCTCCCACTCCATCAATCTCTTAGCGGTCAATGAAACCTGGATCCAAGCCACTGACTCCACCTCCCCCGCAGCACTCACCTATGGAGGCCTCGTCTGGACCCACTCACTCAGACCGATCGGTCACAGAGGTGGTGGGGTCGGCATGCTCCTGTCGCCGCTGAGCACCTTCCAGGTCCTCCCTAACCCCCCCCCATCCTTCTCCTCCTTTGAGGCCCACTGCATCCGGCTTTTCTCTCCCACCCCTCTGAGGATTGCAGTAATCTATCGGCCTCCTGGATCCATATCCCGCTTCCTGGACGACTTTGCCGCCTCCTCTCTTCTGAGCTACCGACCATCATCCTTGGGGACTTCAATATCCCCATCAACATCAACAACCCGGCTACTTCCCAACTCCTCCTCCTAACCTCCTCTTTCGTGTTCACACAGTGCACATAGTCCTCCACCCACACCGATGGGAACACCCTGGACCTTGTTTTCTCCCACCTCTGTACTCTCCACAACTTCACTAACACCCCCTTCCTCCGTCTCCCCCTCCTCTAACCCCCCCCCCAAAGCATCAAACCATCACCAGCCGCAACCTCCGCAACCTGAACCCGACCCCTCTCCACTCGGCAGCTGACCATCTGTACGACAGTATCCTTCCACTGTCATGCCCTGACCTGGCCACTACTGCATACAACGACTCACTGTCAACTGCCCTAGACTCCCTGGCACCCCTAACCACATGTAACATCAGACCCTGACTGCTTCAACCCTGGCAGAATGACCATACAAAATGTCTTAAACGATGCAGTCGTGCACTGGAGCTATTATGGTGCAAAACCAGATCCCCTCGTGCGCTCTCCCTATACAAATCCGCCTTCCTCACCTACACCTCCTCCCTCCACCCCACCAAGCAAGCCTACTTCGTAACCCTCATTAACACCCTCTGCACCTGTCCTCGCCGGCTCTTCTCCACTTTCAACTCCCTGCTCTCTCCCCACCTCCACTCAGTACCTCACTCACTGCCCACGAGTTGGCAAACATTTCCAAAATAATATTGACGCAATCCGTAAGGACATTGTCAATTCACAATCTACCTCTCCACCTAGCCACCCTCCCTCCATCACCCCCTCAACTCTCCCCTCCTCTGACCTCGCAACCACACTTCCCCCCACCACACCTAACGTCCTGCACGCTATAACCTCCCCAACACTCCGCTCCTTCAGCCCTGCTACCACTGAGGAAGTCACTAAGGTCTTCACTGAAGCCCGCCTCACCACTTGCCCCCTGGACCCTATCCCCTCAAAACTCCTCCGGTCACCATCCTCCTCCATCATTCGCTCCCTAACCCACATCTTAAACCTCTCCCTCTCTACTGGCGCATTCCCCTCCCCCCTAAAGCACGCGCACATCACCCCCATGCTCAAAAAACCCTCCCTGAACCCCACTGACCTGAACAACCTTAGACCCATCTCCCTGCTGCCACTCACTTCCAAGCTCCTTGAGCGCTTAGTCTTCAATCGCCTAACAGCCATTCTCCTCCACTCTTCCTACCACTTCATCCCCCACAGCCACTTCCTCCTGTACCTCTACCCCCTCCCTCCTAGATTGTAAGTTCGAAAGAGCAGGGCCCTCGAACCCCTCGTGTATTGTATTGTTAGTGTATTGTCTCTTGTACTGTCCCCCCACTTTAATGTACAGCGCTGAGCAAACCCTTTGGCTCTATATAAACACTGTATAATGTAATGTAATGGGTGTCTACTTTTCCAAAAAGGTGTCATTTTGGAGGTGTTCGTACAGTTCTGATATTCTTATTTTAACAGAAGATTCAAAATGTTTGGTCTTTTTCCTTTCAATAGTAAAAAATAATAACCCTAGTGGTTACTAAATGCTGCCAAAATAAAATTCTACCTGTCTCAAAAAGAAAATAAAAAATGTATTTATATATATATATATATTTATTACAGTGCCTGAGTAATTGTCAATCAAAGACACCCGAAACTAAAAATTTGCCTTGTAATGAAAATAAAAAATGTATTTATATATATATATATATATATATATATATATATATTGGTTGCGTGTCTGAGTAATTGTGAATCAAAGACACCCGAAACAGAAAATTTGCCTTGTAATGAAGGGGTATATACAGGCCAATACTCAAGTGGGTAATACCAGAGCACTGTCCGCATAAAGGGTGTGTGTTCTTACTATCTTGATGTATATACTATCATCCATGATCCGAAACATACATTTACTAAAAATGAAGCACTCAGAATCTGGTGCAGCTGTGCATGGTAGCCAATAAGCTTCCAACTTCAACTTATCCAATTAAGCTTTGGCAATAAAACCTGGAAGCTGATTGGATTTTTTGCAGAGTTGCACCAGATTTTGCACTCTCCAGTTTAAGTAAATAAACCCCATTATTTAACAACGGGCTTTTGTACAAATGTGTATTACTTAATCTAGGGGCATTATATTTTAAGCACCATTGAGGCAGATATTGTTGAAAACTGTTCAATGTACAATATATTCATTGATGTCTGAAATAAGAACTAGGTTGCTCCAAAGCAGCCACTGAGAACCTGCCAATCAATTTCAAGGCACAACTTAAAGAATGACAGTTGGTAAGTAACTGGTTGCTCTGGAACAATTCATGTTGCTCTTCTTGCCATCTTTGAAAAAGACTAAACTTATTGCACCTTAGACAGTAATTCATGGAAAACAGGTAAAATAATCAGTGAACAGCTAATGCTATTACATAAATACTACTGCTATGCTAACAATTTGCTTTCTTACACAAGGATTTTTTGTCTGTGAGAAGCGGCACTGAGCCTGCCATATTTGCTCCAACATCATCAGCAGACATGTTCCAGGATCAACAGATAACAAAGACAATAATTAATATAGACTGGTACAGTAGAGCATTGCTGCAGTATTGGGCAGGGAGTCTGTACTCACTATATGCATCTGCAGGTTTAATTTTCAAATTTGACTGAAGTGTCCAAATTAACTACCTCTTGCACCCTAATCGGGTTTGGATCTGACCTGGAAATTGATAGTGGGAATCTAAAAGTTTGAAATTGACATCTTAATAAATGAGGCCTATTGCTCTCTTTACAGTGCTGCAGAATATGAATACTATAAATAACTATTGCTATCATGATATTAATATCATTATTTTGGATAAGTCAGTGCAGTTTGTGACGCCAGTCACAATACAGACCAGGAACCTAGGAAGAGATCAGAATGCCATTAAATGTTTTCTAGGATGATTTATTTTTTCCCAGTGATCATTTATCTAACTCTTTGGGTTGCAAAAGGCATGCAAAATAATCCACATGAATACGCCTGATTGTCTTTTTCTGCATTCATACAAATAAGAATATGTCCACTGGTGGAAACAATCCAGCGACCTTCACAGCCCTGGATACCAGCATCCTATCTAGGAAACTATGCAAGTCAGAAAATCAGCATGAGACACATCTATTTTAAGCATCATTTCAAATAACATAAATCCCTCCTGAATAGGAGCAATATTGTCATTCTTTGTAACAAATGATGAAGCTACAGACCAGAGAAAGTAAAAAAAGCATTTATGAAAAAAAATTCCAAAAAATGTGCACAATTCTTAAGCAGGAATCAATGAATCTCTGTTTACTCTGGTGAGTTTTAAATGGTAAATCAGATACACAAAACAAGCAAGCAAGTGAGATAAATTGTAAAGGTCAGGTACTTTTAAAAGCACTTCAGGAAATCGTTCTTGTGACATTGCAACTAAGCAGCAATTATAGCTATCGATGTGTGTACAGAATGCTGCTATAGTTAATGCACACAAAACATATCTAAGGCAATGATAAATTTACAGATTTATCATAGATATAGATTTACATATGGGATAATACAGTACAGATTTTAGGGATATTTCCAAATTGCTCGGGAATTCTTTGAATGTATGCTTTAACATATTAATGTAAATTCCAAGGTAATTTTTCATTAAAGTATATATAAACCTTCACCTTGTAAAACAACCCATACAGTTTAAAATAGACATGAAAGGTAAAACATTTGTATATACATATAAAAACATTATTCTCAGTTCTCAGTTTCATACAGAGGTGGGGGAGTAGAAACACCAATACACTGGTCTTCCAAGTGAATAGCTGTGCTGGGGGGGGCATGTCAGCACAAATTTGATCATTGCAGAAGAGCAGACTGAGTTCCCAGCACAGCCAGAGCAATGACCATGCTGTGCTCTCATGTTTAGTGTGGTTAATTCTTAATAGGAAAGCAGAGGGACTAGTGGGAACACCAGGGATTTCACACAAAAGAAGCAATACAAACAGAACAGGATGCTTTTTCATATACATACATGGTACAGCAGGCACATATCAGGATTACGAAATGTTGGGTTTACATGTTCTTTAATTTAATTAACTTCAAATAATACCTGATAATGCTGTTATGGAGATCCTTTTTCAGGCACTTCCTAACGTAGGGGTATAATACCCTCTCCATCTTCCAATTACTTTCCTGCATTGTCAAACTGTCAAATGCACTTCTGGTGGAAACTAAAGTGGCCATGCTAGCCCTCATAGAGCAGGCAAGTGCCACCATTGTCACCACCAGAAAACCAGTCCTGGGCAGTGACAAAAAGTGGCTGCAAAAAGGCTGAAGGGGATCCAGCAATGCTGAGATGCAACAAAGGAAGGATGAGAAAAACTAAAAAGAAGATTTACTAAGGCTAGATTAACATTAGCATGTGCCGTAGGAAACATGGATAGTTCAGGTACACACTGTGGGGGTTATTTACTAAAGCTGGAGAGTGCAAAATCTGGTGCAGCACTGCATAGAAACCAATCCAGGCTTTATTGCCAAAGCTTAATTGAACAAGCTGAAGTTAGAAGCTGGCTTGGCTATCATTCACAACTGCACCTGATTCTGAGTATACCAGTTTTAGTTTTGGTGCATAGTTTCAAAAAAATTTTAGGGACACTTTTTTTCCAGTATGTCCAGAAAGCCAGAGTAGACGGAGTGGTATGCTAATTAGGGGTGTGGAATATTATTTGTAGGCATGGCTTAGCCCCCCAAAATGGGTGAGGTTTAAATTGCGCTAAATATTGGGTGTGGCTTAAAGGGGGTGTAGTACAGGAATGGGTCAGAGACTGCAGGAGTAGTACAGGAGAGGGTCGGAGACTGCAAACGTAGTACAGGAGAGGGTCAGGGACTGCAAGCGTAGTACAGGAGAGGGTCAGAGACTGCAGGAAAACTGGTTTAGAGCTTGTCGGCCCACTTTAATTCAAAACAAAAGTAAAAATTCAACACAGAACAGTTGCCCACAAAGGGGTTCCACCATACTCACAAAATTAAATGATATTCAGCATCTTGGTCCTTCAGATCGACTAACACAGCACTCCTGTGCTTCTCCCAATTGCAATTGGTTTAAGTGTTTTTCCAATAAATATACAGAATTATCCTATGTAGACACTCATTGTAATTTCTTTTATATACCATGAATATATATTTCTAAACCCTGCTGTTTATCGGAGGAATGGTGGAGAAAAGAGCCCAGGACTAAGACATTTCCAATTGAGCGCTTCTTGACTCTTAAAGTGTTACTAAACCCACAACAGTAAAATCAGTCTGTATATGCAGTAAAGCATGCTTGTTATACTCACTGTTGAACATAAGGGGTTAATCCTCTGCATTGTGTAAATAGACTGTTTGATCCTGTCTTCTCTGCCCCTCCTCTTGTTCAAATGCCCATGCTGATAAGACAGACTGAACCGTGCCCTTCTGCACATGCTCAGTTTAGTGTGTATTGCTAGAGATGGGGTTTTTTTCTTGGAAGAGTGCATAAGATCAGCACAGGGCCAGTCAGCATTGTCCAGTCAGAGATCAGGGGATTTCCATCCTCCCAGAGAAAACTCCTACAAGCTTTAACCAGTGCTCTGCTGAAGTCACAAGACTGCTCTAACTGCTGATGAGAAAAGGTATTTAGCAGTTTATATTTACTAAAATAATTGCATTTCCATGTTCTGTGTACTGTGGGAGACCAAATATAATGAATGCAGGGTCCTCGGTTTAGTAACACTTAATGCTCTGCTTAAGAGTCAACACCAGTTGGTAAGTGGGGGAACACAGGAGGGGAACACAGCAACGTGGTTCCTTCACTTTATTTATTTTGATTGGACTGTTGAACACCAGGACTTAATAGTATATGATATTTATTAACACACTCTTGGTAGAGGGCACCACTGTCAATATATGTGTTTTATAACAGCAGCAGTTCTAAGATTGTTTATTATTCATAGTGCACATTATTATCATTGGTTTACATTTATTTAATTATTCATTTATCTGTCACAGCAAGGGTACATTGACATTTAAAACTACAGTATATTTCCATTCCTTATACAGGAAAGCAGTAAATATAATATCAATAAAAGTTCATAAAAAAACACTTGCTGACCACCCACAGTAATTTTACTGCGGGCAGGCGGCCCGTACAGGCTCTATCACATACCTGTACGTCGGTACCTCCTTCCAGGTTCAGGTTGTGCACATACCCCCAGCCACCAAATACCACCAAAAGAAAGCTCTAATTGTGTGAAAAAAAAGATATAAATCTCATTTGGGTACAGTGTTGCATGACCACGCAATTACCAGCTAAAGTAGCGCAGTTTTAAATAGCAAAAAATGGCCTGGTCATGAAGGAGTTAAAACCTTGTGGTGGTCAAGTGGTTAAAGACCTATTTAAAATTAAAAGCAAGAGAATAATGGTTAAAAATGATTGTAAAGTTGAAGACCCATTGGAGAGGGACCATTGATAAATAATTGTATTTTTATTTCTATCAATACATTTCTGTTACACTCTGTTTCAGAGTGTATTTGTATAGTCGTAAATACACTTGGTTACAAGTGTTATAAGAGTGTCTAGATAAAAAAAACACAATGATATATGAATGGTCACTCTCTAATAGGTCATTGACATTCATTTTATATTTAACTTGTTTAACTTATTTTCTTGCTTTTTATTCTTTTAATTTTCATTGAGGAGTATTTGAGCCCATGATCCTGCAAGACCATGGGCACAGATTCCATTTCTCCTTAGTTCTACTATACTTTGCAGCCATTCACTGCATATTCTATTAACTTAGTACAAATGTCAATAAATAGGCCCCCTCTGAGGGCTTTCTGTGCAGTGAAGATCCATGATGTATCTTATAAAGTTCCTCTAAATTACACTTTATTAAATGGACACCTATATTGTAACATCTAACAATGTGGAATTCCTCAGGCAATCTAAACTTAAGATCAACGCTCCAAGGTTAACTGGTGTGATATTGCTTAAGGTAAGAAACTGACAGAAGAGAGGAGAAAAGTAAGATGAAAGAAACCTTTAGGAGATGATCAGTGAATGGAACAAAGAACTTCCTCAACTCCACCTGCCATTGATAGTAGTGGAGAGGAAACAGAGAGGGAAAAAAGGGAACGTACCACCATCTAATTCATGCACATTGTACGACTCAGAACCCTGAACCCCACAATCCCCAAGAGTGTACCACAAAAGGAAGTTCGTCATTACCAAGAAAATCTCAACCCCTAAATTTATTTAATCCAAGGTTCCCACTTCTTCTCAGAGAGTAGTTTGTTTGTTTGTTAAATATGCTGGATAGATTTTCATGGATCATGATCTAGAAAAGTTTGTTTTTCATAAAGTCCAAGCTTTCTATGGAAGCTTTCCATACCTCAGCAATGGCTATTTTGGCAGTTAGGAGGTAAAAGAATGTAAGTCTGGCAGAAGATTTTGGGTGCAGATACAAAGATAACACCTCCTGCGCTCTATGACTCAAACCAGAGGTGGAGGAATCGAGGAACTTCAAAACAATTCCACCAGTGCATGGAAGGATGTGCAGCTCTACAACAAGGCTAGGGAAACCCAACTGATACTGTGAAGTGAAGCAAAAAGAAAGAGCGGACCAACCTTGCGCGTTACCTCAGTAATTCAGTGATTTTATTAAATAAAATATATATTGTGATGGAAGCGTAGGCGGGACAGAATGCACAGGGAGGATGATAAACACACAAGGCTTTATTGAAATATGAGAGGCACTGAATCAGGGTAGGAAGGTAGCGTCCGGGTACCCAAAAGGGGGGAAGAGGGGGGAGGAGTCCAAACAGTTATAATCCGGCCCACGATAGGGCGATTCGGGTAGCGATGGCCCGAGCACTCGGGGGGGGGGGGCAGTCCAGGTAGCTACGATAATCCAGACACGCAATAGGCAGTCTGAGCAAGTATTAATCCAAGTGGGCAGTTCCGGCAAGGATAATAGATTCAATGGGGCAGTCCAGGCAGGGAAAGTATGGGTGCATTCAGTGAGGACAGTCCAGATAGGGCAATATATGGATTCAAGGGGGGCAGTTCAGGTAGGAGAATATGAGCACTCACAGTTTAGGCAGAGGTAACTTCCCAGAGGCACACAGCAGTCAGGAGACAGGGACCCGTGCAGCACTCAGTTTTCCAGGGACACAGCGGTCAGCAGGCAGAAACAGCTTTCCAGGGACAACCAGCGGCCAGTGGACAGGAACAGCTTTCCAGGGACAAAGCAGTCAGAAGACAGGGACCCTCACAGTGCTCAGCTTTCCAGGGACAACCAGAGGTCAGCAGACAGGAACAGCTTTCCCAGGACAAAGTGGTCAGCGGACAGGGATCGCTTTCCAGGGACGAACAGCAAGCAGCGGACACTCAGCGGGGTCTGGGCTGTGGGGTCTGGCCTCAGCTCAGACCTCCAAACAGCAGTCAGCGGACAGGAACAGCTTTCCAGGGACAAAGCTGTCAGCAGACAGGGACAACTTTCCAGGGACAAACAGTGGCCAGTGGACAGGAAAAGCTTTCCAGGGACAAAGCGCTCCACAGACAGGGATTGCTTTCCAGGGACGAACAGCGATCAGCAGACAGGGACCCTCACGGTACTCAGCATTCCAGGGACGAACAGCAATCAGCAGACAGGGACCCTCATGGTACTCAGCTTTCCAGTGACAACAGCGGTCAACAGAAAGGAACAGCTTTCCAGGGACAACCAGCAATCAGCAGGCAGGGACCCTCATGGTACTCAGCGGCTTTCGTCTCCGGTGGGCGCAGAGCGCAGGAAACTCGGGGCCGCGCTGTGCCCGGCGAGACAAGGGGAGGGAGGCACGCGGAGACACCCAGGTGGCCAGCATGTGGAAAATCCAGGTGCAGGCACAGTGGGGTGTCAGACTCTTTGAGGTCCTGCCTAGGAGAGGTGCGAACCGCACCACAGGGGGCAGATCTCTGACATCTGGCACAGCCTTTGATGTAAGCTTGTGTCGGACGTAGGGACCTGTAAGGGGAAGGGAGAGGGGAGGATGAATGAGAGCGAGGGGGGAGCCATGACAGGAGGGGGGAGGATGAAGGAGAGCGAGGGGGAGACCGTGACAAACAAGGATGTAAAACAAGCATTACAGATCCTCAAAGGAACTAGGGAGTGTAGAGCCAATGTGAGTAATGTCACGAGGGTAGACTCTCAGAGTGAGACTGACGCATTTCGAAGGGAGACCCTTCTTCATCAGAGCTTTTTTTTCTTTTTGCTTTACTTCACAGAAGATTTTTGGATACCTGAGATAGTTTTCTCTCAATAAGGTCATCCACACTACTTTTGTGGCATTTATTCCAGGCAGGTGGTGTTGTGGTTGGGATTTGAACCAACGACCCTAGTACTGCCAAGTGGAAGTGCTAACCATTTAGCCACTGAGCTGCCTATTTATACATATTCCCTGTTTGACTGCATTGTTGTTAGCAGTGAGGGGAGGGATTGGGATCACAATCTTTTGAAATTTTTTTTCACAAATCTAGTTGGCACTAAGTACAAGGTTTTGGAGTTCGCTTTTACCAGGGAAAAATTTAAGGTCACCTTTATATATTCTATCAATCCACTTGGACCAATCCTCTGGTTCTGCAGCAAGTCTTTTTCCCATGCCAGAAGATGTGGCAGTTTGTTGACTGACTGGTTGTATAATGAGGTAACCGTTTATGAAATTAATTTCACAGAGGCATGGGAAAGACTCACCAAAGAATCTTCTAAATTATTGATTAGTTTCCTGTTAAAGGTATTTAATGTACATTCAGGCCTATGGTTACATGTGTTGTGGGGTAAAATTAAAAGTTTGGTTAAGAACCAAGGCTAGGGGTTTGTAAAGGGTTAAATGTTAGGATGAGGTTTGAAGAGACATTGGCAAAATGTCTGCTGATAATCTACTCCTCTGCCCTAGCAAGGTATATTCACCAATCTACGCTCCATCACTGCCTCCCTGCTGCTGGAGTCCATCCTTGGTAAGCTCTGGTTTTGGATGCTGTCAGCACTTGCCCAGGTGGATGACACCCCTGCCTCTTACCATGTGACGGTGCTTTGGCAAAGATTGGCAAAGGGCTGTTAAGGCTACATGCTCACTGCCCTCCCTTTCCTGGTCACCCAAGCTG
This sequence comes from Staurois parvus, assembly GCF_062004578.1. Lineage (NCBI taxonomy): Eukaryota > Metazoa > Chordata > Amphibia > Anura > Ranidae > Staurois > Staurois parvus. Next base: position 5,653,676 of record NW_028318326.1, on the reverse strand, counting down.
CATGCCCGGAAAAAGGCTGGTAGCAATTTGGAAATTCTGAAAATCTGAAAAATCAATCTGAAAGCCCCCTTTTTAAAACAGAGTTTCAAGATATATACCTGCTCCCCAGGGAAATGAGTAAGAGATTCCCCTTATTACTCATTCCTAGAAATAGTTAAAAGTAAATAAACACACCAACATCTTTAACCACTTGCCCTCCTGAGGATTTGCCCGCCTTCCTGACCAGGCCATTTTTTGCATTACAGCGCTGTGTTATTTTAACTGACAATTGCGCGGTCATGCAACGCTGCACCCAAATGAAATTGAGATCTTTTTTTTCCCACAAATTGAGGTTTCTTTCGGTGGTATTTGATCCCCTGTGTGTTTTTTATTTTTTGCACTATAAAAAAAGAAAAAACAATTTTCAGAAGAAAAAAACTATATTTTTTACTTTTTGCGATTAAACATGTCCAGTAAAAAAATTTAACAAATCTAATTTCATCATAAATTTACACCAAAATGTATTCTGCTGCATGTCTTTGCTATAAAAAAAATCCCACTACGTGTAAATTAATTGGTTTACGTGAAAGTTATAGTGTTTACAAATGTCTGTATATATACTGGAATTTTTTTTTATTATTATTTATTTATTTTTTACTAGTAATGGATCAGTGACTTATAGCAGGACTGCGGCGGACATTCTGACACTGGGGGGAGCTGACTTGGTGTCACTGACACCAATACAGTGATCAGTGCTAAAACAAAAAGCATTGACACTGTACTAATGGCACTTGGCAGGAAGGGGTTAACATGAGGGGCGATCAAAGGGTTAATGGTGTGCTAGGAGTGTTTTACTAGGGGTTGGGGGTGTGTGCTTCACTATTCACACTGCTTTGGATGGCTGTTTTGTGCACAGCCATCCAAAGCAGTGTGCCCCAGCTGACAGGGAGGAGAACTGTTAGTAAACAAAACAGTTTTCCTCCTCGTAGGAGATCCTCAGAAATCCTGGTGATTGACAGCCGCAGCCGCAAATGGCTTGCACGCGCCCCCTACCTGAAAATGCACAATTCTCATATATATACGTGATATTGTGCACCTGTGTTGCCCTGTAGCAGCACTTCTGCTATAGGGCGGTCGGGAAGCTGTTAATTTAATTACAATTTAAAAAGTAAAAAATGTTCAGCAATATAGGTCTATTGTCAATCACATCGTCCAGCAAAGGAGATGAAGAATTAATCAGGATGATCTGACACTGCACAATCTTGACCTGCCACACTACAGCTGAAAATGACAGATCCTTTCCGGCTGTTGTTTCTAAACAAACCAGCGGAGAATGCTGGGTGAGGTAGTTGACCAAATTTGGTCACTAATGTACCCCATACTCATTGCCCTGGAGAAGGTTCCTTATTAGAAGTAGGGCTTCTAGTTTTTCTAAGCCCCTTACCCCATAAACCCTCATATCCCTTTTAGGGGACATGACTTGGGTACAAGGCCCTTTCCTCCTCAACATTGGGACAAAGGAGGGGTTTGGTATAACATTTAAAATGGAATTCCAGTCGAATTCTAACTACGCCTAAGCATACTCCCACCCCCGTTCTTAGCCTATTTTAGCTACCATGTAAAAGATGTTTATACTTACCTGTTCTGAAACCCCTGCAGCCCAATCACATGATCTTCCCAGTGCCAGCTTCAATATAGAAGAGAGATTGTCAACAACGGCTTCAGTGCCTAAGTGATCATGTCACCCTTAGGCCTACTATGGGGCATCCATTGTCTGCTGTCCCTCCTCTTCACTAAAGCCAGTGCTGGAAGCCAATCATGTGACTGGACTGGAGCGGATTCACGTTAACTAAGTATAGACATTTTATATTTTACAGGGTAGATAGAAAAGGCTTAGATTGGGGGTGAGAGCAGGCTTAGGCTTAGTTAGCATTTGACTTGAATTCCACTTTAACCACTTGCCGTCCTGAGGATTTACCCCCCTTAATGACCAGGCCATTTTTGCGTTACGGCACTGCATTACTTTAACTGACAATTGCGCGGTCATGCAACACTGCACCAAAATTAAATTTACATCTTTTTTCCCCACGTATTGAGCTTTCTTTTGGTGGTATTTGATCGCCTGTGCGTTTTTTATTCTTTGTGCTACAAAAACAAAAGTCAGACAATTTTGAGAAAAAAGCTATATTTTTGACTTTTTGCTATTAAACATGTCCAGTAAAAAAATTTAAAAAATCAAATTTCGTCATAAATTTAGGCCAAAATGTATTCTGCTACATGTCTTTGCTAAATAAAAATCCCAATATGTGTAAATTAATTGGTTTACAAGAAAGTTATAGCATTTACAAATGGAGGTATAGATGCTGGAATTTTTTTCTTTTTTTTTACTAGTAATGGTGGCAATCAGCGACTTCTAGCAGGACTGCGGCGGACACTCTGACACTGTGGGGACACTTGGTGTCACTGACAACCCCAGTGACACCAATACAGTGATCCGTGTGAAAAAAAAGCACTGACACTGTACAAATGGCACTGGGCAGGAAGGGGTTAACATGAGTGACGATCAAAGGGTTAACTGTGTGCTGTTTCACAGCAAGCTCTGTGTGTGTGCTTCACTGTAATCACTGTGCTGTGCCCAGCCATCCAAAGCAGTGTGCACGAGCTAACAGGGAGGAGAACTGTATTGTTTACATACAGTTCTCCACCCCATCAGAGATCCTCGGCAATCACCGGGCGCCAGTAAGTAATCACTGACCAGGACCCGGTGAGTGACAGCCACTGCCATGAACGGCTGCGTGGGTAGGGCGCAAGCACGCCTCGCGCACGCCCCTTACCCGGAAATGCAAAATCACGTATATACGTGATTTTGCGCACCCGTGCCACCCTGTAGCAGTATTTCTGTTATAGGGCGGTCAGGAAGCGTTAAGGAAAATACCATGCCAATTTTTTTTATATTTTTCTGTATTGCTCCATAATGTCATATGTGGCTTTAGGGCATCCCTCAAGCATGTATTAAACAAATTTTTACAATTTCAATGTTGCCATTTAGGCAGCATTGAAAAACCAACTTGCAACTAAACCATATTTTTTTATAAAAACATTTTTGCATTGGTACATGTCCCTAGGGGAAATGCCCAGCTAACCTTTTTTTAACTAAAGCTTGTTCCTGAGCCATGAAAAGGCCAGTAAAAGTAGGAAAATTCCAAAAGTCTTCAGGGTTTAGCACTATGTTCCGGGTTCATGAACTTCCTATTGGGTTTGCAGAACCTCTTGCAAACCAAACTTTGCTTTCTTCTCTCATCCATACTGTAACCATGTGCATGTAAGAGAACGTAATTACTACTGTGCAGGTGATTAAAAGAAGCTCAAGATAAATGTAGCCACTTACACTAACTGCAATTCAAATACACTTTAGAGAATTGTATTAAATGCTTTACATTTGGCATCAGTTAAACTTAAAATTCAGTTTTAAGAGTCAGTTTTAAGGGTTGGTTAAGATGTTAAGTGAGAAGATTAGGGAAGGGACATGTTAAATGTGAGTGCAATGATAAGTGTTAGGTAAAGGTAACAGATGGGGAAGTATAAGTGCTTACATCTTTATTCTCAGCACTTAAATGTCTGTTCCCGTGTACATTGTTTATAAAAAAAATAGTTCCTTCACAAACATTTTTTATTCTAGTTATAAGTAATTGTAATTGTAAAAAAATTGCTCAATAGTCAATTGTTACTTTCCAATATGACTTCTAGTCCCAAACAGCATAAACTTTTCAGCATGTTGGGAGACATATGAGAATGATGTTACTTACTAAGTAACATATATTAAACCTGTTTGTGTCTGACACTAATATCAGGATTATCATGTTATCTTATAAGTTACTGATATATCCTGGAGGGGTATGTATGGCTCAATATATAGAAGTGATGGTTCAGAATCAAGTATCAATGGCAATGAACATAAGTTAACTGTGACTTTGCCCAAGATCCAGGACTATGCTTACTATAATGACATTCAGGGGCAAGTGCTCAGGGCCAGGGCTGCTGTTAGAAATCATGGGGCCCGCCTTCCTGACCAGGCCATTTTTTGCATTACAGTCAACCTGACAGGCTCCCCCCCCAAAAAAAAGAACATAGTTTACTATGCTTCACTTGTGAATGAACACAGTAAATGATCAGTACTGGTCACTCACTGTGTTCATTCAGGAAAGGAAGGGGCTGGTAAATGTGACATATTTACTGGACCCTTCCCCCACTCTTCATCCTGAAGATCCTACTCTGTGTTGGCAGCTGCCTGTGAGAAAGAGGAGAGGGAAGCCAGCAGCACTGTTGGGGTGGGGGCACACAGAGGAATTTGGGCAGCAGGGGGAAATGTATGGTGCACAGGCAGGGTGATGGGTGCGGTGGGGGGGCCAATTACTGGAATTGATCCCCTGTATGGCTCTCTTTGCAGCAGCTGAAAGCCAGTGGAAGGAAGAAGAGAAGAAACCAGCTTTCAGCTGCTGCACAGAGAGCCATAAAGGGGATCAGATCCAGTAATCCCCCCCCCACCACTGTGCCGATTGCCCTCCCTGCCCACATCCAAATCACCCAGCTGCCTGGGCCCCCCTGCTGATCTGGGCCCCATACAGGAGGACTGGTGGTACCCCTTATCTACGGCCCTGCCCAGGGCACCAGAGCAAGAAGAGGAATTTCCAGTCCAAAAAATGTACAACTTGTGATAACTTTTCCTTCAATTGTCCCCTTTCGGGTCACCTCTGGACATTTGTACCTAACTTAAACAAAACAATGTATTAGGAAGGAATTTTAGGGCTTTAGAACTGCATTTGATTTTAATCAGCCACAGAAAGAATCGTAAATTATGTGTCAGTAATTAAATAAATCAGTTGGGTAATTCCAGCTCAAATGTTTGTTGAACTGAACCATTACAAAGTCCTGTGAATGATCAGCAAATGTCCAAAATACATTAGAAACAAGCTAGCAGTTAAGCTGACAGAGGTCAAGCAGGGTACCATTTGAGGAGACAAAAAGACAAGCGGAAGTTCAAGAAGTCAAGGGTCAGGCCAGGCAGTGCTCACATGAGGCAAGAAGCAAGGCATGGACATTCCAGCTAATGAAAAATAAAGTGCACCCAAAAATTTTAATTAGAAATATATATTTGAACACCCAATCGAAGATATTGGTAAAAGTATTTGGAAATTATAGTAGATAGTGACATTTAGTTTGCTATAAACAACTGCAATGTTTTGTTTTTTTTATAAAATAGTTCCATTGTTTTAGTTTTTTTGCATTTTAGCATTTCTTACCTCTTCCAGCCTTTTTTGAATCTCAGCACTCCTGATCTCCTACGTCCTTTTTCAACCACAACCACTACATGCACTAATTCCAATACCTGCTGTTCATCAATGCTCTAAACTGGCTTCATTATGGTGAAAACAGTATATTAAGGGCCAGTTTAAACTAGAAGGCACTGCCTTTGCTATCTGCTACAGGTGCCAACGTAATGTTAACTGCACCCCTAATGCAGATCGAAAATGCAGTGTATTTCCTGACACCAAATCCCATGGTACCGCAGTACCATGCGATTTGATGCAGCACAATATTCAAAGTAGGGCATGCATTACTTTATCCATGTTCCAGTGCCATTTCAGCCCATTGAAATGAATGGGCTGCAATATCACATCACATGGGAACGTGCATAAATTACACAGGAACATATCCAATGTTCTTGTGCAATCCTGGTGTGACCCAGCTCTAAACCTGCACAATGTTCCTCCCAAGACCTCATGCTCTCTATCTTCCTTGTCACTTCTTCCCATGCTCACCTCCAGGACTTTTCCCTATGGAATTTCCTACCCCAATCTGTTTGACTGTCTCCTACTTTGTGTACTTTTAGACAATCCCTGAAAATCCATCTCATTAGAGAAGCCTATCCTGCCTCCACCTAATAACGGTACTTTATTTTCCCCATCAGCTCATCCTCCACAGTTATTACCTTTTGAATCACTTGACCCTCCCTTTTAGATTGTAATCTTTAAGGAGCAGGGCCCTCTGATTCCTCCTGTATTGAATTGCATTGTAACTGTACTGTCTGCCCTCACGTTGTAAAGCGCTGTGCAAACTGTTGGTGCTATATGTAGTCCTGTATAATAATAATAATGTGTGTCAGCACAGCCATTTGCAGTCTCAAACAGGAGGATGTGTGATAGGGTGACAACACTGCAGCACAATTTAGTAGACAGATTGCACCTCATAACAGGAACTGCATGAACAGGAGTCTTCATGGCAGGATCACTAAGTAATTTTTGATGAAAGCTGCATAGTACATTTAAATACTGACACTTATATGAATTTTTAGTAGGTTTTCATCTACTTTAAGAACCATGCTGTGCAGTGGCCCATAGCAATAAATCAAAAGACTCATAGGAGTCATAAGGAGCCTTACCATTCTTTTAATGTGAATTTTAAGTATATTTTGCTATGTGCTTTACATACATGCATGTAAACCAATAGACAGCACAGTGGCTAAATGGTTAGTACTTCTGCCTGACAGTACTAGGGTCATTGGATCGAATCCAAACCACAGCACCACCTGCCTAGAGTTTGCATGTTCTCCCTGTGCTTGTGTGGCTTTCCTTCGGGGACTCTGGTTTCCCCTCACACTCCAAAGACATGCTGGTAGGTTAATTGGATCGTGTCTAAATTGGCCCTAGTATGTGTATGTATGAATGTGACTTAGGGACCTTAGAGTGTACGCCCCTTGAGGGTTAGTGACTGATGTGAATGTACAATATATATATAAAGTGCTGCATAAATTGATGGCACTATCTAAGTACCATAAATAAATACAATATATAATTAATGTATGCATTTTGTATGTGAAACTATTTGCTCTTATGGAAAAAGAACTAGTTAGAAACCGCAGCTAAACTGAAGAGGGTTTGTTTACAACTCAGCACACAGAAAAATATATCTGTGAGAACTATTCCAGTGGAAACAATAATACATATATTACCCACTTGATGACCAACCTGTTAAAACCCCTTCCTGCCCAGGCCATTTTTCAGTTTTAAGCGCAGTCACATTTTGAATGACAATTACTCAGTCATGCAACGCTGTACCCAGATGAGTTTTATATGATTTTTACAGACAGATAGGGCTTTATTTTTTTGGTATTTACTTCACTACTGGGTTTTTATTTTTGCTATACAAGGGAAAAAAGGCCAGAAATGTGGGAGGAAAACATTGCAAATAAATAATCTTTCTTCATAAATGTAGGCAAAAAAGTACAGGTGTACCTTGGTTTACCAATATAATGCGTTCTGCGGGACTTTTTGTATTGCGAAAAATTCGTAAACCGAAACGCGGTTTCCCATAGGAATGCATTGACAACCAATTAATCCGTTTCGGAGGTCAGAAAAAAGTTTTTGAAAAAGTCTTTTATCTATTCAAAACTCTTTATAAAGTGCACTTTAAAGGCATAGTACTGTACAGGGACATGAATAAAAATTAATTTGTAAATGCATTGAAAACCAATTAATCCGTTCTGGAGGTCAGGAAAAAGTAAACAAAAGTCTTACCTGTTCAAAACTCTTTATAAAGTGCACTTTAAAGGCATAGTACTGTACAGGGACATGATTAAAAATTAATTCGTAAATGCATTGAAAACCAATTTTTCCGTTCCGGAGGTCAGAAAAAAGTAAACAAAAGTCTTATCTGTTCAAAACTCTTTATAAAGTGCACTTTAAAGGCATAGTACTGTACAGGGACATGATTAAAAATTAATTGGTAAATGCATTGAAAACCAATTAATCCGTTCCGGAGGTCAGAAAAAAGTAAACAAAAGTCTTATCTGTTCAAAACTCTTTATAAAGTGCACTTTAAAGGCATAGTACTGTACAGGGACATGATTAAAAAAAATTGTAAATGCATTGAAAAGCAATTAATCCATTCGTATTGCGAAAAAAATTTGTAAACCGAGGCATTATTTTCAATGGATTTTCATTCGTAAACCAAAAATTACGTTAACCGAGGCATTCATAAACCGAGGTACGCCTGTATTCTGCTATATTTCTTTGGTTAAAACATAAGTGTATATTATTTAGTCTGTGTGAAAGTTATAGAGTCTGCATAACATGGTACATATATTTGAAAACTGGTCAGTCCTCATATTCTGACTGCCTATCTCATTTCTTGAGACTCTTGAGGCTCAATCACAGATTGTAAAGCAGCTAAATACATTCCAGAGGCATCAAAACAAAAGGTATTCAAAGACTTACAGTTTGTTTTATTTATAAAATAGCCACAGCCTGAGTAGAAAAGCCTGTCCCCTGTTAGCATGCTGTAGTTGCTTTCTGTGGGTAAGCAGTGTTTTTTATACAGAGATCCTACACACACCCTGTTCAGGAAGACCCATAACTCTGCAATCAGTGAAGGTCATGTTGCCTTCTACTAGGAGAGCTCTAGCATTGTCTCAGCACGGGGTATGTCGGACCTCTGCAGACAGACAATTCCACATAGAGAGCAACTATGGCATGCTAGTAGGGGACAGATATTTCTACTCAGGCTGTGGCTGCTTTATAAAGAAAACTAACTTTGAATACCTTTTTGTTTTGATGCCTCTGGAATGTATTTAACTGATTTACAATCTGTGACCTATACCTATGTATTCTCCTGATACAAGGACCATGTAGAATGGGTTTCAAGAAATGACAATTTGATTATATATATTTTTACAACAAACAATTAAGCAGTGATATAACCAGCTGTATGCAGAGGAACCCTGTATAATGTGCTTAATAATATAACACAGGCGATTGATAAAATATCTGTATCTGTTTTTAGAAAAACAGTAATATTCAGTAATGTTTGTGTCATTAGCATCACATTAAGCTGGTTCTTGAATTTTTTTCTCCTCTCTGAATTTGGAGTAAAAACCAACTTTACACACAATACAGTTTTATCCAAATGTAGCTCTTCACAACCAACCATGCCTTTATTACAAATGATTGCTTGGATGCTGAAAAGTTGTTGAAACATTTAAAGGATAACTCCACTTTCGTGGGAAAAAATTGCAATAAAAGAAAATCTAAATTAGTGTATGAAATTGCAACACAAGTCATATTATAATTGAATGTTATTAAAAATTACCTTTTCTTTTCAATTTGCAGCACTGTAATATTCTGTAAAATGCAATCCAATATGGCTACCTAGAGGCATTCTGTACACAAATGGTGTGCAAAACGCCACCCAGAAATTTAATTTTCTGCTTGTGTAATTGGCTTACTGATTTTCCCAGGAGCCTGCACTACGATACAGCTCAAATTTTGAGCATCGCCTGCAACAAAAAGGTCATTTTTAGTAAGATACACCCAAAGGTAAAACACATCTAAAGGGATGCAGGCCCTGCCACTTTCCTCATTAGAGCCCTGCAAGTACAGCAGCTGATTGATAATTATGAAACCACTCCCATACATTCTCTCTGCACATGGACACACACAAAAGGCTATATTTTTAGAATAACAAAAGGTAAGAATCTGCAACAAAGGCTGGCCATACACTATACAATTTCCTTTAGATTTACCTTCCACTATGTAGAGCAAGGGAATGCCTAATTAGATACAATTGAAAGTGTTGTTTAGGTTTGACCTCATATTATATGGTTTTTGGTAAATCTAAAGCAAAAATCTCAGGAAAATTGTATAATGTATGGCCAGCCAAAGTCTGTTAAAATCCTTGCGATGTACATAGATTTATAAAATAAGTGTATTAAATAAACATATATATATAAAATAAGTGTTATCAGTAAACTTGGTTATCAGTAAACAGCACCTGGTGAATTCCAAAGAAGGATTAATTTCTGTGGACTTTGGATTATTATATATAATTTTGTATTTTGTATTCACATTAATTCATGGATGTCATTTGTTGATTTATTCACATTTGATTGTGTTGTACTCACTATATCACTTTATCACTATTCATTTAGCGCCACTATAACACTATATGTGTTGTTTTTTCACTCATTGATGTACATAGATTGCCCAGAGGGGAATACTTTTTTGACAGCAAAAGTGTAAATATTCTTTAATGCAGGTATTATTAGAACTCAATCTAACAAGGAAAAGCTTTTGTAACCCAATGCAATCTATGTTTACATATTTATTTTGGAATTTTCATTATGAAGTCAATGCTGCTGCTAACATTGGTTCCCATGCGGATCCTCAGGGGTGGGAAGTCAGGCATTACATCACAGAGATGTCAGCTTGGATAGAGCCCCAGCTGAATTCTGACTCTCTCTCTCTCTCTCTCTCTCTCTCTCTATATATATATATATATATATATATATATATGTGTGTGTGTTTATTATTATTATACAGTGTTTATTATACAGTATGTATGTGTGTGTCTATGAAACATACATACGAAAATTTTATTGCCACCCCCCCAAAAAGAAAATCTATAAACTTTTCTTGCAAATATTATTGCATTTATAGAAGACAATATACTTGTTGCCTGACTACATTATTTGCTTTCTGTGCACACATTTTCCTTCCATAAATCACTTTTTAACTCAAAACTCTATTTCTCATTTTTAAAATGAACAATTACTAAACATTTTACCTTTTTTTGCTGCAAGTCACTAACTTTGCATACATATACAAAAAAAATGCATATTCTTAATTACAAACATGGTTAACACAAGCATACATCCCTCACTTTAATTTTTTTTTGCCATAAATATATATACAATGCCTGTGTCTTTGGGTACCAGTCACAAGGGTATTGTTACTGCTCCACAATGACCAAGAAGAATTGCTAATTATGCAAATAGAACTACAAAAGCACAAATTCTATTTGAATTACTAACATAACAGATGTTTGCTGGGCATCGCCATGAAGTCTGCATACACAGTTATGCTAATTTGGCACAGTTCCCCTTCAAGTTAGCTCTGAGTCATTAGCGCACACAGCTAGCAGGTCCTTCTGTCTAACTAATAATTGCCTCTTATTGATATTAATTAACATTTTTTGCACCTTCCTTGAGTCCTGACCTGGTATGTGTTGGTAAGCCTAAACAGAGTGGCCTATTAAAAGGCAAACTAGAATGACCTATACCAGTCAAGTACTATTTATCACAAGGCTAGCAAGGCCAATTAGACAGAGAGCCAGGCAGTTGTCTTGATTCGCTGACTGTTTCTTGATTACTATTATAAATTGCTAATAGGGTAGAAAGTGCTAAGTAGTGAGATCTGCAGGGGGCGGATTTTGCTGAGCCCCAGCTTGGTGACAGGTGAAAGAGCCTTGTGATAGCCTTATTGATGTGACCTGCCCATCAGATGCTACTTAATGTTTAAGGTACAGCTGATCCCATCCTACTGAGAGTCAATCAGATTAATTAGTACTAGGATACATCCTCCTTGCTCGTTATGGCTGTGATGCTGCTGTGGTGTTATTTACACATAACAAAGCGGGCAGGGAAAAACACACAATAATCCACCTATATTAAAGGATGAAAATATAGTATTGCCTCTCCTATTATTTTATAATAAGGTTACGACAAAGGTTTTTATGGATACAGATCAAGAGATCATAATAGAAGCATATTGACAGATATTTTTTTTTTCCATAATACTCCAAGGAACTGGTTGTAGCAGAAAATGTATCAAAATCTTATCATCAGAACTGAGATCTTCTGTAAAAAATCAATAAAGAGTTATACATGGTTTGAGTTTAAACAGTCCTCGGTAGTCGTTTAAACATAGTGCATCTGTGCAGCTTTTCGCCTCTAGAGACTTGTGTAACCTAGCAACTGCAAGGCTTAAACCGATTAACTACAAATGAAGTACTGTACGCCTATCAAAGCAATTGTTCATGGTTACCTTTGTTGCAGAGATTTAACTAATTGAACATGATACAGTATGAAGATAATTAACACCCATGAGTTTGTTAATTGCCTGTTTAGCATTACAAGTGTGTCTCAGATTTTTTTTTTTTTTCATCATTTGCTCTTTTTACAGCCTTCTACTACCATAAATGAGCCATTTTGATTGGCAAAGTTTAGTCCTCACTGCGCACATTGTTTAAATCCAGGGCAGACCCTGACAAATACAAACAAATAAAAGGCAATGATAATTTTCCTTTAACACCTACACTAGAGTGAGAAAAATAATTGTCTTTTCAGACTATTTAAAGAGAGAGTGAATTAATTTTTAAAAAGAAAAACAAAGATAAAAAGAAAAAGAAAATATACATATATATATATATATATATATTTCTTTTTATCTTTGTTTTTCTTTTTAAAAATTAATTCAAAATAAAAATAAGCAAATAAATATATATATATATATATATATATATATATATATATAATTTACTTATTTTTATTTATTTATTTGTTTTGTTTTGTTTTTTTCCTTGGATTAGCTCTCCACAGGCTGGCATTTTGCAGTGCAACAATTTGTGTTTGCTTATTTTGGAGGATTTTTTAGTAAACAGAATAAGCAGCAAAGCACTAAGTATGAATTCATGTTACAAAACCGACAGCACCTATACCATCATACCCCCTATATATATTAAATATTAAAGTGAATTTATCCATTATAAATGATTAAAGTGCAAGAAACACTGTATCTATATAGTAAAGTGCATAAAAAGTTAAGATATCTTTAGAAGTTGCAGCTTTCATTGATGAAACATTGCTCTTCCTACTAAACCTCACGTCCAGGGGCGGACTGACCATTTGGAAACTAGGGCACTGCCCGAGGGCCCGGGGTCAGTAGGGGGCCCCATGAGATGCCCCTGGTGCCTTTTTCATAGGCTTTTTTGAGTTTGGGCAAGGACACAGGGACCCCATGATCCCCTATTGCCCGGGGACCCAGGGGCGGACTGACAACTCATGGGGCCCCTGGGCAATAGAGGATAATGGGGCCCCTGTGTCCTTGCCCAAACTCAAAAAAGCCTATGAAAAAGGTACCAGGGGCATCTCATGGGGCCCCCTACTGACCCCGGGCCCTAGGGCAGTGCCCGAGTTTCCAAATGGTCAGTCCGCCCCTGCGGGGCTCCAGGAATTGTCAGTCCGCCCCTGCTCACGTTACTATTGCAAATCAGCTTAAGGAGCCTGCGATCTTTGGATGCTTGTTCAATCTTAATATTAATTACTCAAAATGCATAAAAAGTTTAAATATCTTTAGTAGTTGCAGCTTTTGCTGAAGATACATTGGCTCTTCCTTACTGAACCTAACATCATTATTGCAAATCTGCTTAAGGAGACAGAGAAACTTGTTCAACCTTAAAATTAATTAATCAAAATCCCATGCATTTAATGAGTAACTCCACTTTTGTTGAGAAAAAAAAACATTCCCCTTGACAACTTTGTTGCAGATTCCTACCTTTTGGTATTCTAAAGAAATAGCTGCTTGTTTGTATATGTCCATGTGCAAAATGAATGGGAATGGGAGTGATTTCATAAATATCAATAAGCTGCTAGACATGCTGGGTTCTAATAAGGAAAGTTGCAGGGTCTGCCTCCCATTAGACATGATTTCCAATTGGGAGTATCCAACCAAACATGATGTTTTTGTTGTAGGGGATGCCCAAAACATGACTTGCATCTTAGTGGGAAAATCAGTAAGCCAATCGCACAAGAAGGAAATTACATTTCTAGGGGCATTCTGTACATGTTGTGTGTACGGAATGCCTCCAGGTCGCCATATTGCATTGCATTTTACAGAAAATTACAGTGCTGCGAGATTGAAAAGGGAAAGTAATTTTTAATAACATTCTATTACAATATGACTTGTGTAGCAATTGTACATGGCATATCATTTGTTATTTGATATTTTTTCCCCACGAAAGTGGAATTACTCTTTATTGTCTCCCTACCTCTTAAAGTGGTTGCAAACTATTACATATACCCAGTGTTGTGACTTACCTCAGTTGATACACAGAGATAAAACAAATCCTCCTAGATAAGTCGCACCTGTTAATCTGTAGCCCTCTCTCCTCTCATCCATTCAAAGTGTAGAATTTACACTCTGCTCTGAAAAGCAGGATTTGGTGAGAAGAAGTTTTATCAGTGAGGAGAGCTCTGAGAGCTGATTGGAGGGAAGGGACACATCCCTATGGAGAATTTTTAACACCTTCATATGGAATAACAAGACTTCTAGAGTCAACCTGACATGTTTAATGCTACCTAGAGAATAGTGTGGGATCAGTCTACCAGATACTGTATGAAACTTTACCATTGTGCATGTCATTTGATGTTAAATGTAGATTGGCAAACCTTGACCATTTCTAAAAGTTGGGTATATTCAGATTGCTCCCTTTCTCCTTTCACTTTTAAAAGCTTACACCCTAGCTTACCTCTCCAACAACGTTGAGAGAGTTGAGTACACACCCTCTCATTGGAGCTATAGTCCAGGTATTTTGTTCCTCTCTCTCTACGTTTAAGGGTCCTTTGGCACCAGTCTGCAAGAACCCTGATTTTTCCTCCAGGTCTTTCAACTTCTTTCTTACTAGATCAATGGCCTTATTCAAGAAATGTCTTTAAAATTGCTCATTTTGTGATAGATATGATCTATCACCTAAATCTCCTTCTGATTCTCTCCCCATGTGGACTTATTTCCAAACTAGACATTTCCTAAACAAACCTTCTTCCAGGCAAGCATTTAGTAGGAAGCTCTCTCCATTTGAAGCGTTGTGCCTTTCAGATACCCCGCAGTGACATCCTATTTTGACGGTCTACACATTTATGTTTGACTATGTTCGTACAAATTCAAGCCAACAATGGGAAACAACTCATAGAATTGGATTGGGAATGCATACACACTCAGAAAAACAAAGCTAGATCGGACCATCTTAGAGGTATCTACTATGAGACTTGATTTTAAGCAAGCCCAGTATTTGTTACATCATTCAGCTCTGCCATACAGGCATTATTTGAAATCACTTGCCATGCATATGGTTAATGCAGCTAGAATGTGTATGTCTACACACTGGAGGCAACTGACTGTTTTGTCTATGAGGGAGTGGTTTCCAAGGCTGGACAGAGTCTCAAAAATGGAGAATCTGATTTGTACTTCATGGATAGACTTGCAGATTTTATCAAAATATGGGCTTGATGGAGTCACTTTAAGTCAACCCTGCTCTATGCCAACCTAACGGCTACTTAGCTGCTGTCTTTATTTGATACTTTCTACATGTCCTATATTGACTATTTGCATATGGAGGAGATGTACTAACAGGTGAGTTAGCCACCCTCCTCTCACCCTCCCTCAACACCCCCACTCTTTTTTCTCTTTCCTTTCCCTTCCCCTCTTGTTCTTTTTCTTCACCTTTTTTTCTATTCATGTCTTTTGGATAATATCACTTCATAAGATATTTAAAAAAAAAATTCTGTAGAAGATATCTTGTGAGTATGAACAATTCAGTATTGTATTTCTGCTTGCAACAATGAAAATGCTTCTGTAATCTCTTCTTTGTTTGTACCACACTGAAAACTTTTTTTTCCAATACATTTCTTATGGAAAAATATCTTTAGTAAAAGCCTCTCATAAAATCATGATCTTCTTTCTCCCAGATCAGTGCTCTCATGTAACAAATTGGAAAACCTTCACAGGTTTTATCACCTTCCCATCACAGAAAGGTAAAAGATAGCTCAACAGATAATCCTTTTGGTTCTCCACAGTTCCGCCTTTGCACTATAACCAGATATTAATGTTTCACCACCTCTTCTCACCAGGTGGATACGATCTCATTTATCAATTCTCAATAAATGATTAAAAAAAACCTTTATATTGTATAGATCTGTTTAATAAAATAACATAAAAATAATATAAAAGCTGTTCTACTCATAGATAGGCTCAACTTGATGTATTTTGGTAAACTATTAATTTTTACTAAATTCAGAAATTCGACCACAGAATAGATTAACATCTGGCTATTTAGGAATACATTCATATGAAACTTTTTATGCCAGAATTTAGCTGTAATTTAATTACTACCTGCACCTTAGAGGGGTTAGTGGGAGAAGTCCTATGATTTAGCATGCCCTTGCTTAGGAAGACACATGTGTAAGGTCTGGGTGTGCTACAGACTTAATGAGCACATTTAAAACTTGAATGCCACACACCAACATAAACAATTATGAGGTTTATAATAGCCATTGTAATACATAAGCACAATCATCAGGCTCCATAGAAAGAGTAAGAAGGAGAACCCCTTTAATTTATGAAATTTTCTAACTTGGATTTTCTATTGGAAATTTGGCATGCAATATTATATTTATTTGGGGTCCACTGTAATCTGTTTATATTCACCTTAAGTTTGAATGGTCTCTGAGATTGCTCTAAAGAGATATAATGCAGTAGCTTCCTCTACCACAGGAAGTGTGATCATTCAACAGAGAAAAAAAACATCAGGTGACTACAGATCATACAGCAGGTTAAAATTTTCCAGCAGAAATACATATTATTATTATTATTATAATATCAGGGGGGCCTGTTCATTAGAGCTTACAATCTAAAAGGGAGGGAGTGATACAAAAGGTAATAACTGGGGGGGGTGGGCTGATGGAGAAGATAAAAGTACAGTTGTTGGCAGGATAGGCTTCTCTAAAGAAAAGGGTTTTCAAGGATCGCCTAAAAGTAAACAGAGTAGGAGATACAGATTTGGGTAGGGAGTTTCAGAGGCTGGGAGAGGCTCAGAAGAAGCCCTGGAGGAGAGCATGGGAGGAAGTGATAAAGGAGCTTGAGAGCAGGAGGTCTTGGAAAGAATGAAGAGAACAATTTGGTTGGTATTTTGAGACTAGGGTAGTGATGTAACTGGGGACAGAGTTGTGGATGGCTTTGTGAGTTGTTGCTAGTAATTTGAATTTAATTTGTTGGGTAAGCAGAAGCTAGTGGAGAGATTGAAAGAAAGAGGTAGCAGACACTGAATGGTTGGTAAGGTGGATGAGTCTGGCAGCTGCATTCATGATGGACTAAATGGGGGATAGCCCAAGGAAAGGTAATCCAATGAGGAGGGAGTTGCAGTAATCAGTAATGAATTAGAAGCTTTGTGGTGTCATTGGTTAAGAAGGGGCAAATAAGGGAGAATAGGCTGAAATATACGAGAAAAATAAAGTGCAGGAAATTGTTATACTAAAAGAATTAAGAGACCGTAGATGACACAGCAGTGTAAAGTTGACCACCAGCTGGACAATTTAAAAAAGCAAGGCTCACAATCAGAATTAAAATATAGCTTTCTTAGTTGCCTTATTCACTCCCTATGCAGTTTGTTAACTTTTTCTATGTTTTCCTACAACAGTTTTCAATTCGCCGACACTATGGGTGTTCTGGGCCCCTCCATTTATAATGAGGTACTGGCTTAACCAAAAGATGTAGTTCTGGGGAACTGGCCTCTGAGCAGCTACCCCTGTAAGCTTTTTACAAAATGGAGAAAAACAAACAAAGGGCGCTCCAGCCTAGTGCATTACCTTAAAAGTATGTTTATTGAATGTTAAAAATAGGTATTGTACTCACAAATAGTCATTAAATAAAAGGCACATCATGAAGGAACAGCTCTGTCCAATCCGCACTGCATGTCTGTCTGTAAGGAGAACTCTGGATATCCAAAAGGCTGATGCATTTCGAGGACTAGCCTCTTCCTCAGAGCTTTTTACAAGCCTGATGTCACAAAGAGCAGCAAAAGCTGATTCTCACTACAGAAACAAGGTAAACAGAAAAAAAGTAATGCTGGTACATGCTCTGAAGGAGGAGAGCAAGGTTTGGAGTTAAATTTGGGTATTGCTGGTCTAGCTATTTCAGTGTCTATTTATCCATTGTTCCATTAACAAATTTCTCCTCTTTACATCCTGCCATGATTGCTATTGCAAAACCCTCTCACCACCAATAAAATGTAAGCTACTATTGTTTGCCTTAAAAACACTTCTCTGTTTCTTACCCCCTGACATTTCTTACCACATACGTACGTATTTCCTAGGCCACCTTTGCCACTCTTCCACTGGCCTAATTATGTTTGATTTACTGCTTCTTTGAGCCATAACCTCCATGTGAAATTCTCTTCTTGGCATGTTAGCAACACCACAAACCCTTGAATCCACTTTTTCAAACACTATCTCAGGGGTTTCAAATTGGCGGCCCTCCAGCTGTTGCGAAACTACAATTCCCATCATGCCCCTGCCTTTGGGAGTTATGCTTGTAACTGTCAATCTTGCAATACCTCATGGGACTTGCAGTTTGGCAACAGCTGCAGGGCTGCCAGTTTGACACCCATGTTCTATTTAATCTTTCCATTTTATTACTCAAGAACAGTCTCCCCTCACCTCCAGCCAATGCAACGTTCTAACTTTTGTATTTAGGAAGAAGAAGAAAGAGCTTGGTATTGTTTATAATGATGTTCTAAGACACTGAATAGCAGATGCATTGTACACCTAATTATATCTAATTATATCTCAGTCTTGTCTCATAGCATTGCTAAACAAACATCATGGTACTAAATAGTTCAAGAGTAAACTTTAAAGGGTTAGTTTACCTACTTTGCCAAGCAATTTTCTATGCAGGTAAGGGGAGCCTGTAGATAAAAACAAGCTGTGCACCTTTTACTAAAACTGGATAAAGCCCATGCTATGGGTGTAGACCATTTAGTACCTCCCGATGCCTGGCCAAAAAACTCCCAGAGATGGCATCATCTCATCCTCCCTTGTTGCTAGGACATTGCTAAGACACTTCCAGCTGTTACTTTTACAGGTGGGAGCTCTACGATACTCGCACATTTGTTGTCCACTATCTCCTGTGTTGCAACATCACTGAGCTCAGAGCTACTGTAACAGAAGTGAGAGAAAGTATATATAAGTGAGTTTAAATGATCTGGGAATGTCTTGGCAACATTTTAGCAACAAGGCAGGAAGGAATGATGCCATTTCTGGAAATTGTTTGGCCAGGCTTTGGGAGGTAGGTTAATGGCCTATACCTAAACCAAGAGCAGTATTTAACTTTGGTCAAAACTGCACAGCTTGTTTTGTCTACAGGAAACCCCTTACCTGCTTAGGCAGTTTTTGAGCTAAACCTTTGAAACCCCACTGCAATCCTGAAATAAGGAAAACATTGGTTGTAGTTCTTGTGCAGGTAACAGGTATAGGAGTCTAATAGTTCATGGAAGTTTATTTTACTTTTACTATGCTATTGGTAATCCACCAAGTCCCACCCGTACACATCTAGTGGGTATGTCTTGGGCCCTGCTACCCTTCCTGCCCTCCTTCTTAACAGCAGTGAGTTTACTACTTAATTGCAGATACAGTTTGCAATACGAATTCGGGGTGGTATTGTGTCAGCAGATGACCTCGTACTGTTGACTTCATTTATGTGAAAAGATTCTTTAAAGCTTTATTTCCCCGCAGTAGAATATTACTGCATAAACTCCAGGACAATGTTTGCCAAGCTGTTCCGCTTTCTAAAATGGAAGTAATTTGGCATGATCTTTTCATCTGGAATTTTATTAAAATAGCGATCAATACAAAGAGGAGAATAAAGGACAACACTGACAGCAGTTTAGATGCACGGTTTAACTGCTGCAGATTATACTTGTAGTTAAAACAGAGCGTACAAACAAGTAGAAGTGCCAAAAAACAGGATTAAACTGTGCATGAGGCTGCCATAGACAGGCATCTGGTGTTTAAGCTTCCATTCTATCATCTGAAATGGACCCATCGCCTGGTTTAGTTACTTAGCACATATTTTCAGAAAATGATGTCTAAGTCATTGACTGTTATGCTACATTTTACAGTTAACAAAAAAAAACACATTCCCACCAGGGACTCCTCCAGTGTCCAATTATAAATCTTATCATCAATCATAAGTATTATTTATTCAACAAAATGAATTGTTAATTAATAACTGATGAGCATTAAGGACTTGAAGACTGCAACTCTATTAATTATCATTGGTTAGTTGGATATTCTCAACAATTAGCCCTGGTGGATTATTGGGAATCTGTCAGCAGTGATAAGGGAGGAAGGATTTTTCCAGTTCTCTTGGAGATATTACTCTCAGTTGAGTAATTCATGCTGTACATAGATTAAAGTAATGCAGCCTTTACATCACAATAAATCCGCTGGAGATATTAAGGTCCAAAGGTAGAATATACAAGACCATGTGATCAGTATCTGGTCTGGTGTGATCCAAATAGCTTAGTATTTTAAATATATATGCTGCAGTCTGTATACTGTATAAATTCTTTCAATATTTGAAACTGTGGTTTGATGTTTGAAAGAAAACAATCCCATATAATTGTTACATTTAGGAGAGTAAACTACGATTTAAAAATGAGAAGCTGTTGACATCCTTTAATATAAAATTTAACATGTTTTGCAGTAATCTTGTATTAGGAGAAACACAGGAGTTGATTTACTAAAGACAAATAGACTGTGCACTGTGCAGCTGCATTCATTTTCCTTAGTAAATGTAAGGAAAGTTCCTTTACTTTTTTACTTTTCCTAGTAGAGCTTCACTTTGTAAAGAATACCCAATCAGGTGCAAGGAAAGTACAAAAAAAAAAAGCATTTTTGCTTGCACATGATTGGATGATGGAAATCAGCATGGCTTTACCACATTCACTAAGCTCTGGAGAAAATTAGTTCAGCTGCACTTGCCAAGTGCACAGTGTGTTTGCCTAAATAATCCTCATTTACCTCATTTAGTGTCTGAGACCCTCATATAAAATGTGCATTAGCCTCACACAGCTCATACAGAGCAGGGCAGGGAAAGCTCCTATTGGACTGTGGAAGCAGTCCTTGCTTCTCCTGGTTCAAACCTAGTCAACCATTTCTAAAATAAAATGCAGCTATTTTTGCTATATGCATAATTCAAATTTTCTTTTTTTAGAGAGGGTAACTCTATCCATCAGGGACATAGCAACAGAAATTTAACAGGGCTTTTAATCCTTTTCTACTCTGTCTATAAAAAAAAGTATGTGTTATAAAAAAAACTTTAAACTTTTTTTTTAATTTGGTCCATTCATCCCCCCACTTCATCAACGTGTTAATGAAATGCAAAAAAAAAAACTTTCATTTTCCTTACATACCTTATTTCCAGTATATCCAGTGGTGCCATTGTTTGCTTCCCTATGCAATGCAGACAGATCATGGCTGACAGGAGAAACTGTACATAGTTTTCTAAGAAAAAAAGCAGACTGCCCTAGAGTGATATTGAGCATCACTATTTGAAACAACCGAAATCCAGTGAATGAAAGGGCAGGTCAAAGACAGTCAGGCTTGGGTAGAAAGGGATAAATGGTGCTGGATGTCCCCCAGCTAGATGATGCTGGATGTCCCCCAGCCAGGAACTGTCTGACTTGTTGCAGCTTCTAATGTGAGCTCACAGTGTGCAGTGAAATCAGACTAAGCTTTTTTAGTACAGAAGAGTAACCTACACAATTGTGCAAGCCTGAGGTTGAGGCTTGGGTTCATTTTTAAGTTCCCATAGCACTTAGTGAAGTTAGTTTTTCTCTAATACATAGTTTTATTACACTATGTACTGTATTTATTCCTGGATAACATATTATTTATTTCAGGTACTTATATAGTGCCATCAATTTACGCAGCGCTTTACATATATATTGTACATTCACATCAGTCCCTAACCCTCAAGCGGTGTACAATCTAAGGTCCCTAACTCACATTCATACATACACATACTAGGGACAATTTAGACAGGAGCCAATTAACCTATCAGCATGTCTTTGGAGTGTGGGAGGAAACCAGAGTACCCAGAGGAAACCCATGCAGGCACAGGGAGAACATGCAAATTCCAGGCAGGTAGTGCTATGGTTGGGATTTGAACCAATGATCCTAGTACTGCTAGGTGGAAGTGCTAACCATTTAGCCAATGTGCTGCCCAAGTTAAAATCTTTTTTTTTACTTTCCCTTACAGATTTTATCTTGAAAATGCCCTCTCCCCAATGTTAGTGGTGCACTCTGGGAAACGTCTACATTGCCTTAGTAAAGAAGAGTTCTCCAAAACACAAAGAATGTGCTCTGTGTCAGTATTTGTACTTTAATGAATACTTATGACTAGTTACATCTGCCTAGATGATGGCGACTTCATGTAAAAAGATGAGAGAAATATGCAGTTGTAACAGGCTGTCAGTAAAACACATTTACGTACATGCTGTGTCTGCTCAGACAATAGATTTAATATGTGTCTAGTGACAGGTCTGCTTTGAGATTATATTATGCAGTGTGCAGCATGGTTGTCAAATTATGAGGATCCTGCAAACCCTAGGGCCCATGATTCAGCATAGCAGCCAACTCATAGCTTTTTGCTTCCATAAAATCTTTTTAAATCAGCTTTGTGAATGATACAGCCAGGCTGACATCTGCACTCATCTCCTTAGTGCTGAAACTAAAGACTCCCTAAATATCATACCAATTGGCAAGTATTTTCAGCCTTGCTGGAATTTATACAAAATTTGGTGTGTTTGCACAGCCCCAAATGCCCGCTCTGTGGAGCTTAGATGGTTTCAGTTTTAAGGGCCACAAAAATGTGTATGCATACTATGATCTCCTTTGATTAGAGATTCAGGCTACTGTGCAGCAAGAACATCACAGATCACACAAGTAAGTATCTTGCAGTCTCTGTCATTGTGCATTAAAGTCATTCAGTATCGTCAAAATAAAATACACACTTCAAAGCGGAGCTCCAGAAATGTTTGTGTTTATTAAAAGTCAGCAGATACAAAAACTGTAATTGCTGACTTTTAATAAATACACGCTTACCTGTCCCAGGATCCAGCGATGTTCTCACCAGTTCGGTCCCTTCTCTCCTTTTCTCCCTGGCGCCGATATCTCAACTTTGGGCATCTAGCTTCACAGCCTGGTGCACACTGCGCATGCGCGAGTCACTCTGCGCATCCTGATTGGGCAGTCTTCTAGGACCTGTGAAGGTTCCCAGGAGTCTGCGGGAGGGAGGAGGGGGCCAAACTTCTGGCTCACTTCGCCACAGCAAACTGAGCCGGAAGTGGGAGTGGGTACCCATCAAAACCAGGTACCCATTCTCCCCTTCCCCATAAAAGGTGCCAAATATGGCAGTAGAGGGGGGGAGGAGGCAAACACGCGGAGCTTTCACTTTTGGGTTGAACTCCGCTTTAAAAAGATGCACTATAGAATGGATTGCACCAGCTAAGTACTGGAATACTTTGGCCTTGGTAGAGGGGTTAGACCACAGCCAGCCAGTTCAGCAGCGACCAGCCACATTTTGATCCATGTATGGGCAGGGAGGTTGTAGTAATCAACCTCTGTACAATTGCCCTGGCTAGTTTTTCCCCACTTGATCAGCACTGCAGCTCTAATTAGTGTATTATGGCGGCGGGGAAGTCTCCTGCTGTCAAATACAATAACTCAGTGAGGAGGATTCCCCCATCCACATTTAGTGTGCGGATGATGAAATTGGGTTAATTTTTTTCAGTCAACCTGGTTGAAGTATAAAAACTGACTAATCTATTGGCTGCCTTAGATAGGGATGCATTTCTGTGGGTTAAAGAGAGCATACCACCAGAAGGGTACCATGGCGTTGTATTGATTGGTGGACATGGTAAAACATAGATGTGTAGTAGGGGGTTACTGCCCTGTTAGTTTGTCCCACTTCTATGATAAGGGGAAACAAGGTTGGGGGTTGTCCTGGGAGAGTTGTAAGAGAAATGGACCTGTAGACACATTCAAGCTTTCCCTTTTGTGGGTAAACGGATAGACTGTAGGCTCAAGGCCTGGGAAAGGAGAGCACTGTGAGCATTGCAGCACCCTTCCTATCATAACTGAGAACGGTTGTGTAAGGCTAGCAACCATATTTTTATAAATGATTCATGTAGCATTTACTTCCTAAAATCTATCTGCCCATAGCTCAGGCATGCAGACAGGAGGATATGCTTAGTAAAGAAAACACATCCTACACTCCTGAAGACTCCTGGGATCTATTACATCATTTGCCTAGGCCTGGGAACAAGTAAGTAACAGAAGAAATGTAAAAAAAAAAATAGTTTAAAACAAGTAAATATAGTACTTTCCTGGCTATTTCCTATCTATTTACTAATGCTAGCAGCATAAGAATTAAAAATCAGCAATGTTGATTGAGAGAGTGAAGTTCCGCTTTAGGTTGCTGCTTGCTCTGCAAACCATTAAATCTTTCAGGATAAGGCTTCTTTGTGCCTATTTGAACTGATAATGCTTATTCTAATGGTCTATCTAATTATGCAGCTAGGATCTGATACCGTAAATCATTGCAATGCTGTCATTTTAAAAGCATGGTTGCCTCTTTGCTTGTACCACCTGTAAAACTCACAAATATTAAAATTAAAAAAAAAAAATCAGTATAAGAAATTAAATCCAGAAATGTCTTGTTGATTTGTTTAGTAAAGACAGTCAACACATGAAATGGGCTTTACTGGGTAACAATCCTACAGACAGATCTCAAGTCATCCAAGTCATAAGGGGGTAGATTATAAGGATAGTAGTCAATCAGCTTCAAACAAATTGCAACTTGTTCAATTAAGCTTTGGCAAAAAACCTAGAAGCTGATTGGATTTTATGCAGAGTTGCACCAGATTTTGCATTCTCCAGTTTTAGTGAATAACCCCCAAGGCCCCTGTGTGATGCAAAGCTGCAGCTTATACCTTGGGGAAGAAAAATTTAGCAGATGGTATGGGTTGTGAGTGATTGTTGATTTGTGGTGGTGGTCAGAAAGGTTCCTAGGGCACTCAAGTGTTGGATAGGATCCCCTATGGACTAAACCTGGAGCTATTGAAAGTTGAGGCCCCATGAACAAAATTGTACATTTTGACTCCTTACCAGACCCAGAGTAATATGGAACCTGAGTGTTTATGGAGTTGCTGGGGTAGAGTTGGAGCCCTACAAAGCTAAACTGTGAGCCCCAGCACTGGGAGCCAGCTTAACTACCATGATGTTAAGGGGCCCCTTTACGGTTGTTCCTAATTATATATTTCATTTTTTTCTACATTTTTAAACATCAGCTTCCTTTGCAGCTGTAAGCATGACATGGTTGGTGAGATGACATCTCTGTGGCATACAGGAATATGGTGGTACAAAGCATGTCACTGATAGAAGCAATGATCTCAGATCTGAA
Source organism: Staurois parvus (assembly GCF_062004578.1). NCBI lineage: Eukaryota > Metazoa > Chordata > Amphibia > Anura > Ranidae > Staurois > Staurois parvus. The sequence continues at coordinate 5,628,570 of NW_028318326.1, read as the reverse complement.
AAGGGAGCAAGCAACTAGGAAGTGTCACTGACTGCACTTTCTGCTCTGACCAATGCTGAAGCATCTCCATTCAGGGCTGGCAGCCTCTGGCCAAGGGATCAAATGCCCTCCTGTTCCCAAGCCCAATACTTTCCTGCTTTGTGAAGTGACATTCATAACTGAAACTTGACCACTCAAGTTCCTGCAGGGAAACAGTGTGATCTACAGTACAGGTGAAACTCGAAAAATTTGAATATCTTGCAAAAGTTCATTTATTTCAGTAATGCAACTTAAAAGGTGAAACTAATATATGAGATAGACTCATTACATGCAAAGCAAGATAGTTCAAGCCATGATTTGTCATAATTGTGATGATTACGGCTTACAGCTCATGAAAACCCCAAATCCACAATCTCAGAAAATCAGAATATTGTGAAAAGGTGCAATATTCTAGGCTCAAAGTGTCCCACTCTAATCAGATAATTAAGCCATAACACCTACAAAGGGTTCCTGAGCCTTTAAATGGTCTCTCAGTCTGGTTCAGTAGGAATCACAATCATGGGAAAGACTGCTGACCTGACAGTTGTGCAGAAAACCATCACTTACACCCTCCATAAGGAGGGAAAGCCTCAAAAGGTAATTGCAAAAGAAGTTGGATGTTCCCAAAGTACTGTAACAAAGCACATTAATAGAAAGGTATGTGGAAGGGAAAAGTGTGGAAGAAAAAGGTGCACAAGCAGCAGGGATGACCGCAGCCTGGAGAAGATTGTCAGGAAAAGGTCATTCAAAAGTGTTGGGGACTTTCACAAGGAGTGGACTGAGGCTAGAGTCAGTGCATCAAGAGCCACCACACACAGACGGATCCTGGACATGGGCTTCAAATGTCGTATTCCTCTTGTCAAGCCGCTCCTGAACAACAAACAACGTCAGAAGCGTCTTACCTGGGCTAAAGAAAAACAGACCTGGTCTGTTGCTCAGTGGTCCAAAGTCCTCTTTTCTGATGAGAGCAACTTTTGCATCTCATTTGGAAACCAAGGACCCAGAGTATGGAAGAAGAAGAATGGAGAGGCAAACACTGCAAGATGCTTGAAGTCCAGTGTGAAGTTTCCAAAGTCTGTGTTGATCTGCTGTTGTTGGTCCACTGTGCTTCAATATGTCCAGGGTCAACGCAGCCGTCTACCAGGAGATTGTGGAGCACTTCATGCTTCCTTCCACAGATGAGCTTTATGGGGATGCTGACTTAATTTTCCAGCAGGACTTGGCATCTGCCCACACTGCCAAAAGCACCAAAACCTGGTTCAATGACCATGGGATTACTGTGCTTGATTGGTCAGCAAACTCACCTGACATGAACCCCATAGAGAATCTATAGGGCATTGCCAAGAGAAAGATGAGAGACATGAGACCGAACAATGCAGAAGAGCTGAAGGCCGCTATTGAAGCATCCTGGTCTTCCATAACACCTCAGCAGTGCCACAGGCTGATAGCTTCCATGCCATGCCGCATTGAGACAGTAATTGCTGCAAAAGGGGCCCAAACCAAGTACTGAGTACACATGCATGCTTATACTTTTCAGAGGCCCGATATTGTTCTATGTGCAATCCTTGTTTTATTGATTGCATGTAATCTAATTTTCTGAGATTGTGGATTTGGGGTTTTCATGAGCTGTAAGCCATAATCATCACAATTATGACAAATCACGGCTTGAACTATCTTGCTTTGCATGTAATGAGTCTATCTCATATATTAGTTTCATCTTTTAAGTTGCATTACTGAAATAAATGAACTTTTGCACAATATTCCAATTTTTCGAGTTTCACCTGTAGTCTTGCAAGTGCAGTTAGATCAGAAGTTAATGATGTCCTTGCTCACATCCAGGGCTGTGGTGAGATTTAATTTATAAGCATGAAAGGGAGGTATGTATGTAAGTATAAGGAATTATCAGAGTTACACTCACTTTATTAGGTACACCTGTTCAATTGCTTGGTAACACAAATTGCTAATCAGTCAATCACATGACAGCAATTCAATGTATTTAGGCATCTATATGTGATGAAGATGACTTGCTGAAGTTTGAACCAAGCATCAGAATGGGGAATAAATGGGATTTAAGTGACTTTGAATGTGGCGAGGTTGTTGGTGCCATACGGGCTGGTCTGAGTATTTCAAAAACTGCTGATCAACTGGGATTTTAATGCACAACCATCTCTAGGGTTTACAGAGAATGGTCCAAAAAAGAGAAAATATCCAGTGAACAGCAGTTGTGAGGACGAAAATGCCTTGTTGATGTCAGAGGTCAGAGGAGAATGGGAGACTGGTTCGAGATGATAGAAAGGCAACAGTAACTCATCAATATGGACCAAAATCTCCGAGGAGTATTTCCAACACCTAGTTTTGAAGGCAAAAGGGGGTCCAACATGATACTTGCAAGGTGTACCTAATAAAGCAGCCGTTGCGTGTATATCCAGAAATAGGTTGCCAAGAATGAGATTGTTGTATTGTTGGTTGGGTTTACAGAAGACCAGATGTGATTTCTCCTGCACTCTAGGACCCAGGCTGGTGGCAAGTGGATGGAACCAAAACCAGAAGGACGACCACCAGTGTATAAAAGGTTGTGCAGCTCCAAACAAGGCTGGGGAAGCCCGACCAATACTGCAAAGTGAAACAAAAAATGAGAAGTGCACAAACCTTGCGTATTACCTCTGTAACCAAACATTTATTGATAAAGGAATGGTACTAACAAACAGCGAATAAAAACAGGCATGTAAGTCCTCTGAGGGACTTCAGAGATAGGGAGCCAGCGCGAATCCCATCATGGGAGTAGACAGTAAAGCTGACGCGTTTCAAAGGCTATGCCTTCTTCATCAGAGCTAGCTCTGATGAAGAAGGCATATGCCTCTGAAATGCGTCAGCTTTACTGAGTGTCTACCCCTATGATGGGATTCGCGCTGGCTCCCTATCTCTGAAGTCCCTCAGAGGACTTACATACCTGTTTTTATTCACTGTTTGTGAGTACCATTCCTTTATCAATACATTTTTGGTTACTGAGGTAATGCGCAAGGTTGGTGCGCTTCTCATTTTTTGTTTCACTTTGCAGTTTGGGTTTACAGAAGACCAAACTCATTTGTGTAAATCAGGATTTGACCTGCTGATTTGCTTGATAAAGATTTCAGCAGGCTTTTGGATGTTTCATGCTGTCCTTTAATAGACTACCCCACACTGTATTGCACATCTTCTCATTCTCTTTGTGACTCTCTGGTGAAGGAGTCATCAGAAACAGATCCTTTTAAAAAATCTTTACAGTAATATTTTCCTAAGTAAGAGTGAACCAGTGAACAGGTAGAGTCCTTTATGTCCATAATCTGTACATCATGGCTCAAACAAATGTATAAAATAACACAGAAACTGATTTTCAAAAACTTTATTTAAAAAAAGAACTCTCACTCTCAAGATTAACAATTTATTTAAAAATGTTTAAATTGTAGACTTAATGGTTTGTTTCTACATCAGTCCTGTGCTGGGTCTCCTCATCATTTAAAAACCTCAATAAGGGTTAAATTTAGGAGAGAAATTCTCTCCCATGTCTGTACT